>NC_048218.1:97607787-97629198 GCF_002007445.2 Ailuropoda melanoleuca
AAAAAAATACATACACATGGCTAACAGACACATGAAAAGATGCTCAGTATCACTCATCATCAGGGAACTACAAATCAAAACCACAATTAGATACCACCTCTCACCTGTCAGAATGGCTAAAATTAACAACACAGGAAATAACAGATGTTGGCAAGGATGCGGAGTAAGGGGAACTCTCCTACACTGTTGGTGGGAATGCAACTGGTGTAGCTACTCTGGAAAACAGTATGGAGGTTCCTCAAAACGTTAAAAATAGAGCTACCCTATGACCCAGGAGTTGTACTACTAGGTATTTATCCAGAGGATACAAAAATACTGATTCGAAGGGGCACATGCATCCCAATGGTTATAGCAGCATTATCAACCACAGCCAAATTATGAAAAGAGTCCAAATGTCCATTGACTGATGAATGGATAAAGAAGTGGTATGTGTACGTATGTGTGTGTGTACACACACACACACACACACACACACACATATGCATACAATGGAATGTTACTCAGCCATTAAAAAGAATGGAATCTTGCCATTTGCATTGGTGTGGATGAACACAGGGGAAAGAAAAAAAAAGAGGAGGGAGGCAAACCATAAAAGATACTGAACTATAGAGAACAAACAGGATTGCTGAAAGAGCGGTGGGTAGGGGGATGGTTAGAGGGGTGATGGGGATTAAGGAGTGCTCTTGTGATGAGCACTGGGTGTTGAATGTAAGTGATGAATCACTAAATTCTACTCCTGAAACTAATATTACGCGGTATGTTAAGTAACTAGAATTTAAATAAAAACTTGTACATTAAAAAAAGAGAATCAGCTATTCCAGAACAAGTCATCTATAAAATATTAATTCATAAGCATTTGCTAGAGATGAAACTTGAAAATGAACACGTACCCAAGTTAAAAAAATAATTATTACTCTTAAAATATTTACCATAAATTATAAATATCAGAAATGAATAAATACATTAACAATACAAGTACTTCAGACATTAAAAAGAAAATAAGAGGCAATTATGTACAAAATAAATAGTATAAAAGTAGCTTACGGAAAAATGGGTTTCTTCCTGTCTGAGGTCCAATTTCTTATTCCGTTCAAAAGAAAAACACAACCAAAACTACCAATTCTTCCATGTGTTAAGAAGGTCACTGTAATAAAAATGTTCTCTTAACTATGAGGTATATCCAAGTTAGACCTATGACATTTATTAACATTCTACAAACTACTTAGATAAAATATAATACATGGAAATATTCTGAGTTTAAGTTTTACAGCAAGTAATACAAAAGCATTATGATTCTTCTTAAGCACTATGCAATTTGAAGTTGGGATGTGGGTTACTATGTATTGTGCATGAATATGTATATATATGTGAAAAAGAGTGAATGAGACAGTGACAGAGACAGAGATTTCTTTGACATAACATATTTTAAGAGGAAAAAAAGATTAAATTTTGTATTTGTTTCTAGTATGTTACAAAGGGCCAAGGATTTAAGGTAATTGCAATATGCTAAAGATATTAAGGATAATAAAAATCTGAAGCTTAAACCCTTAATTTTCAATAATGTTTTAACTGTAGAAATCTGATTGAAGTTCAATTCATATGAAAGATGGGTTCATTTAGAAAAATGCATTGAAGTCTAAGTCTTTCATTATACTCTTTTTAATGTTTTGAAATCCAATTCCTGTGTGACTAACAGATTTATGACTACACACTAAGCTTTTATAATTAAAATAAATGTTCAAACTGTGGATACCAATACTGTTTTAAGGTTTGTGTCCAGGATGCTTTCCCATTTGATTTTTGGGTAATGGTCAGGCCCATCACTGCCCATTTATGACTCCATAGACAGATATTACTTTAGACTGATGATATGTTCTTTAATTCAAAGGACATATTGATGGTAATTTTTTTTTCCTCCTCTTAGCTATCTTTTTATCATTTAGAAAAANATATATGAAACACAAAAGACCCAGAATAGCCACAGGACCCTTGAAAAAGCAAAGCAAAGCTGAAGACATCACAATTCAGGACTTCAAGGTATATTAGAAAGCTGTAGTCATCAAGACAGAATGGTATGGGCACAAAAACAGACACAGAGATAAATGGAACAGAACAGAAAATCCAGAAATGGAGCCACAACTATATGGCCAACTAATCTTTGACAAAGCAGGAAAGAATATCCAATGGAAAAAACAGTCTCTTCAACAAATGGTGGGGAAACTGGACGTAAATATGCAGAAGAATGAAACTGGACCACTTTCTTATACCATACACAAAAATAAGTTCAAAATGGATGAAAGACGTAAATGTGAGACAGGAAACCATGAAAATCCTAGAGGAGAACACAGTGCGCAGCCTCTTCAACCTTGGCCATAGCACCTTCTTACTAGATATGTTTCCTGATGAGCGGGAAACAAAAGCAAAAATGAACTGTTGGGATTTCATCAAAGTAAAAAGCTTCTGCACAGTGAAGGAAACAATCAACAAAACTAAAAAGCAAACTGTGGAATGGGAGAAGATATTTGCAAATAACATATCTGATAAAGGGTAGTATCCAAAATCTGTAAAGAACTTATGAAACAATACCTCAAACCAAATAATCCAGTTAAGAAATGGGCAGCAGACATGAGTAGATACTTTTTTAAAAAAATACATACACATGGCTAACAGACACATGAAAAGATGCTCAGTATCACTCATCATCAGGGAACTACAAATCAAAACCACAATTAGATACCACCTCTCACCTGTCAGAATGGCTAAAATTAACAACACAGGAAATAACAGATGTTGGCAAGGATGCGGAGTAAGGGGAACTCTCCTACACTGTTGGTGGGAATGCAACTGGTGTAGCTACTCTGGAAAACAGTATGGAGGTTCCTCAGAACATTAAAAATAGAACTTCTATGACCCAGGAGTTGTACTACTAGGTATTTATCCAGAGGATACAAAAATACTGATTCGAAGGGGCACATGCATCCCAATGGTTATAGCAGCATTATCAACCACAGCCAAATTATGAAAAGAGTCCAAATGTCCATTGACTGATGAATGGATAAAGAAGTGGTATGTGTACGTATGTGTGTGTGTACACACACACACACACACACACACACACATATGCATACAATGGAATGTTACTCAGCCATTAAAAAGAATGGAATCTTGCCATTTGCATTGGTGTGGATGAACACAGGGGAAAGAAAAAAAAAGAGGAGGGAGGCAAACCATAAAAGATACTGAACTATAGAGAACAAACAGGATTGCTGAAAGAGCGGTGGGTAGGGGGATGGTTAGAGGGGTGATGGGGATTAAGGAGTGCTCTTGTGATGAGCACTGGGTGTTGAATGTAAGTGATGAATCACTAAATTCTACTCCTGAAACTAATATTACGCGGTATGTTAAGTAACTAGAATTTAAATAAAAACTTGTACATTAAAAAAAGAGAATCAGCTATTCCAGAACAAGTCATCTATAAGATATTAATTCATAAGCATTTGCTAGAGATGAAACTTGAAAATGAACACGTACCCAAGTTAAAAAAATAATTATTACTCTTAAAATATTTACCATAAATTATAAATATCAGAAATGAATAAATACATTAACAATACAAGTACTTCAGACATTAAAAAGAAAATAAGAGGCAATTATGTACAAAATAAATAGTATAAAAGTAGCTTACGGAAAAATGGGTTTCTTCCTGTCTGAGGTCCAATTTCTTATTCCGTTCAAAAGAAAAACACAACCAAAACTACCAATTCTTCCATGTGTTAAGAAGGTCACTGTAATAAAAATGTTCTCTTAACTATGAGGTATATCCAAGTTAGACCTATGACATTTATTAACATTCTACAAACTACTTAGATAAAATATAATACATGGAAATATTCTGAGTTTAAGTTTTACAGCAAGTAATACAAAAGCATTATGATTCTTCTTAAGCACTATGCAATTTGAAGTTGGGATGTGGGTTACTATGTATTGTGCATGAATATGTATATATATGTGAAAAAGAGTGAATGAGACAGTGACAGAGACAGAGATTTCTTTGACATAACATATTTTAAGAGGAAAAAAAGATTAAATTTTGTATTTGTTTCTAGTATGTTACAAAGGGCCAAGGATTTAAGGTAATTGCAATATGCTAAAGATATTAAGGATAATAAAAATCTGAAGCTTAAACCCTTAATTTTCAATAATGTTTTAACTGTAGAAATCTGATTGAAGTTCAATTCATATGAAAGATGGGTTCATTTAGAAAAATGCATTGAAGTCTAAGTCTTTCATTATACTCTTTTTAATGTTTTGAAATCCAATTCCTGTGTGACTAACAGATTTATGACTACACACTAAGCTTTTATAATTAAAATAAATGTTCAAACTGTGGATACCAATACTGCTTTAAGGTTTGTGTCCAGGATGCTTTCCCATTTGATTTTTGGGTAATGGTCAGGCCCATCACTGCCCATTTATGACTCCATAGACAGATATTACTTTAGACTGATGATATGTTCTTTAATTCAAAGGACATATTGATGGTAAATTTTTTTTCCCCCTCTTAGCTATCTTTTTATCATTTAGAAAAATATTTCAACCTCATACGCTTCAGGAGGTGTATGACCACAAAGTGAGTTTCTGGAGTATTAATGTGATGCTAAATTTAACTTCGTTTGCACCTTCATTCCTTAAATGATTCCACAAATATTTATTTACTGAGGGAAAACATCATTGTGTAAAACAGACACAGCACTTACCATCAGAGAGAAACTTCATTCTAGTGAAGAGCAAAGTGGCGGATACACAAAACTGCATTCATTTTTCTACCAGATAGTACCATCCTAAATGAAACCTAAATAATAACTTTGTAGAGTACTTTGATTCCCTATTCTCTAAAGTCTTTCTATCACTCTGAACCATGACCTTTATTTTATTTATTTACTGATCTCGGATTTATGATTTTTTTTCTCATTTATTCCTAGCTATAATTTAAAATTCAAAAAGTTTAAAACTTAATTCAACCTAATCCTAGAACTTTGTATAAATGAACTTGGAAACAAATTTCAAAGGATATCTCTTGGTATCAGCAGTTTCTTTAAGTGTCCACCTAGACATGGTTACCCTGGGCTCCCTTATGCATGCATATCATGTTCCAGGTAGCTAAGGATCTGGGGAAACTTTAGCCCTTCTGTAGCTCTTATCCCAAGATAACACTGGTTCTCTGCTTACCCCAAGCTAACCCACACCCTGAGTCTAACAAAGCTACAAATTCTCCACGTCTTTTGCTAACACATGTAATACTTCCATCTGACAAAGCCATACATTTTGCCCGTTCCTCCCCTCAACCTCAACCATGCCTACTCCCTCTCATAGCAAAGCTGCTTGTTTTCATAGCCAACCTCACCTTTCCAAATCCTTGTTTTCAGCATGGCTTCAGTGAGGGAAAGGGAGTGGGGAGCGTGTTAGGGGAACAAAATATTCTATAAAACAACTGTCCAGAGTTCACAAAAAGTCAGTGTCATGAAAATAAAAAGTAGGGACAACTTCACCTTTAATTACATTCATGTCACACAACCACCACTGCTGTTTCCAAAATTTTCATCATCCAAAATAGAAACTCCACACCCACAAAGCAGTAACTACTGATTCTCTCCTCTCCAAAACCCTTGTTAACCTCTAGTCTACTTTTTGTCTTAATTTGCCTATTCTAAATAATATAAGTGATATATACAATATTTGTACTTTTGTGTCTGAATTATTCACTTAGCATAATATTTTCAATATCATGTATTAGAACTCCCCTCCTTTTTATGGATGAATAGTATTCCATTAATATTACACCACATTTTGTTTATTCATTTATCTATTATTAATGAACAGGTGGACTGTTTCCACTTTTGGGTTACTGTAAATAATGTTCCAATAAACGTCAGTATATAGTTAAGTGTTCGAGTCTGTTTTCAGTGTATTTGGGTATATACCTGGGAGTGGGACTGCTGCATCATATGGTAAATATGTAAATAAATAAACATATATATTCATAGGGGAAGAGAGGAAAAAATGAAACAAGACAAAACCAGAGAGGGATATAAACCATAAGAGACTTTTAATCTTAGGATACAAACTGAGGGTTGCTGGAGTGGAAGTGGGTGGGGGGGATGGAGTGGCTGGGTGATGGACATGGGGGAGGGTATGTGTTGTGGTGAGAGCTGGGTATTGTGTAAGACTAATGAATCACAGACCTGTGCCCCTGAAACAAATAATACATTATGTGTTAATAGTAAAATAAATAAAAATACAAATAACATATATAAATAAACATATATATACGAATACACACACACACATATACACAAACATATATATATATATATATATGGTGTTTTCCAGAAGTCTGTCACTGTGTTAATCATTTCAAGGATTACAAATTTCAAAATAACTCGTTTAAATCACACCTATTGCTTTCTATTCACTCTTACTAAATTTTATTACCACTTTTGGTTCTATAATCACTCATTTCCTTTGATCATGCCACAGTTCATAGGTGATATATTTATCTTGTATATGGGAAATCATATTTTATATTCAAATGACATGGCATGCAAATGTGCTGGGTTGAAGCTTATTATCTTTTTGGCTATGAACAATTTCTGCATTTACGTGAGCTTCATTTTCTCTAACATGGATTTTGCACTTACTTTTTTTTTTTACAAGTTGAGACAATATGACCAATAATTTTATTAGAGGGTAATCTCATAGGTTTATTGAAACTAACCTTAGTTTACTCTATTCTTTATATTTTATTTACAAAAAATACAAAATTAAAAAAATAAATTTAATAATGATAAAATGATACATTGAGATTCTATGCTGTTATAGAAGAGGTATTCAATGGATTCTGTCAAACTCCTTCCATACTCAGTTTGATAATATTTGAATTATTTAATAAATATAAAATCCCAACAGGTCCCTTCTATGTTTATGCATCCAAAACTAAGCAAAGAGCATTGCAAGAATTGTCTGCATATTTAGTTGCATAAGTTTTACATGTTGTATTTATAGTATGTTTTTAAACCTGAAAAACATAAACTATTTGAAATTTATGTATTATTTAATTTTTAACTGAAGTTCTTATGGTTAATCAGTTAATATTTCTGTAAATGCTACAGAGTGTTTACTATTAAATAAATATTTTGTTCATTTCATAGTGTCTTCTCATTATACAAGGTTATATTAAATATCTACCATGTACAAAAGAAAGTCTAGGTGTTATGAGAGAAAAAGAGTTTTTAAAGAGAAAGATGTCAATGCAAACATTAAACAACATACTATATATACACAACTGAAATATTTTTAAAACTCTCTAGTACCTTAGACTAAAGAATGATTAATACTAGCTCTGCAAAAAAGAATTTACATTTATCAAAAAGCCAATTTTGGTTTTGAAGTACACATTTAAATACTGACTGAATAATTAAGATATTCATGAAATAAGATGTTGTAACTATTTTTCTCATATTTTCCATTAAAGTTTCTTATAAATATTATCTAGTAAAAGATACAGAATTTTTTGAATTAAATAGTTTTTGTGAAAAATGTTTAAAATAACTAAAATCAAGCATTCAGATATTTTTGAAAAAGAATAGTTTAAGGTTAAATGTCTTTATGTCAAAAGAGATTATATTTACAGACACAGTGATAGTCACTTCCTAGTTTTTAGTCAAAATTTTCATGGTAGGTCAATGAATCATCAACTTCTCTAAATAAGCTTATAGATGAGCTTCAAAATTATAACTCCTTCAGAAATATTAGACTATAATATGCAGATGAATTTATTCTATTTCTTGTGAAAAATAATTCATACAAATTGTAATCATCATGCTATGTCTGATTTGTATTTATGCAAGTTCATGAATGAATAAAAAACTGTTTCTAGCAACTTTGAACTGATAGTAAAATAATGAAAGTTTGGAAGCAGGAGTAGTTGAAAATGACTCCAGTGAATAAAGATCCAACTTCTAAAATATTCAGTCCTTATATGTTTACTGCTAATTACAACAAAAAAATTATACAGAAATATGGTGACCTTCTAGGATGGCATTCAGAAATACAATAAATTTAACCAGAAATCAATTTATAAAAGAATGTGCCATCTTGAAACTTCATTTTATTAATGTTATATCAAAATACAAATTTGATGTAAAGTGAATTATATTTGTACCACATATGATTTGCATTTTTTACTGTTGTCATACTATGATTGATTAACTCTGCTGGAAGATATTAACAGCCTGGTCTGTTGAATTTTCACTTTTCAGCTCTGCTGCACTTCACACTTCTAAGCTTGTTATTATATTGCTTCAAAATGTATTTGCCTTTGAAGTCTAAAATATCCAACTATCAGAAAGCAAAGGCATTTGGTAATTGATTTAATACCAAATCAGACATCTGCTAAGTCAATGGACAGAAATAACAGAATATGCATTTTTAAATACCTGTTATACTTAAAGTACAGGCTGATAAAATTTTCTTGAAAAGTATGTATTTGATCATTTTAAAGCATGTAATCAATGTATCATATATCAATAATTGGTGGAAGACTTTTTATTTTTCCTTTTTTTAAATTGATTTTGATTGAAAATGTCAATGCCAACATTGGCAATCAACATTTCAAATTCACGTATCTTGTTACCTGTAGTGGATAAATACTCCAAACTCATGATGATGGAGAGCAAAATTTATCCCAATGTCAGTTTCTAGAACAAATAGCTAAACCTACAGGAATAATGTTGTGAATCACTTTCTGGCATACTTATGATCCTAGAAATTCAGATAGAAAAGGTAAGTTATAATGATAAACATATGGGTACTTTTATGTATTAATCATTTGTTACAGTGTCTCAATTTAGAAGAGTCAAGCATTTCACAATATAAAACCTTAAGCCTTGCAAAATAATGCTCACTTATGATATATGAAATCCTATTAATGGTAAAAAGCATCTAATAAAGTTATTATCATGTAGGTGAAAAGACCTTTAATTTCCATTAGACACACTTAAAACCACTTACATACTAAAATAGTCCCTATAAAGGTCATTTGCTTAATGTTAAAATATAGCTGATAAAAATATAATCTCTTGTGTAGATAGTTTGAATGTAAGGCTGTTGAGAAAACCACAGGTGTCTTTTTTCAGTGCTTGGCCAGTGAGGAATGAGACAACATTGAATTATGGAGAACGTACACATTTATAAAAATCATTATCTTCCCAGTTTTAGTGAATGTGTCTGATAAATGAGCAAATACGATAGTGTATATTACTAAAATATCATATTCTAACTTAACAGCCATCATATTTAATCAGCCTAACTGTAAGCATTCAGTATAATAGTTCTAGGATTGAAATTATTACTGTCATTGATGACATTAATAATAAATATCCATTTTAAAGGATCATAATTGTCTTACAGTTACATTTGCACCAGATTGCAATTGCACCATTTACAACCATGCCAAAAAAATACCTAGGAATAATTTTAAACCAAGGAGGTGAAAGACTTATACTCTGAAAGCTATAAGACACTGACTAAAGAAATTTAAGATGATACAAACAGAAAGATATACCATGCTCGTGGATTTTAAAATTTTTATTAAAATTTCCACACTACCCAAAGTAATGTACAGTTTCAATGCAATCCCTATCAAAATACCCATAGCATTTTTCACAGAAATAGAACAAATAATCCTAAAATTTATACAGAACCACAGAAGATCTTGAATAGCCAAAGCAATCTTGAGCCAGAAGAACAAATCTGGGAGGATCACAATCTCCGGTATTTCAAGATATATTACACAGCTGGAGTAAGGAAAGAGTGTGGTATAGACACACAGGTCAACAGAGCAGAATACAGAGTTCAGAAATAATCTACACTTATATGGTTACTTAAACTATAACAAAAGAGGCAAGAATATACAATGACAAAAAGACAGTCTCATTAATAAATGGTGTTGGGAAAACTGGCCAGCTACATGCAAAAGAATGAAACTGGACCACTTTCTTACACCATATACAAAAATGAACTCAAAGTGGATTTAAGACCTAAGTTTGAAACCCGAAACCATAAAAATCCTAGGAGAAAGCAGAGGCAGGAATGTTTCTGACATTGGCCATAACAACATTTTTCTAGATATGTCTCCTCAGGCAAGGGAAACAAAAGCAAAAATAAACTATCGAGACTACACCAAAATAAATAGTTTTTTGTTTGTTTGTTTGTTTGTTTGTTTGCACAGCAAAGTAAACCATCAACAAAATAAGAAGGGAACATAGTGAACGGAGGAAGATATTTGCAAAGGATATATCCTATAAATAGTTAATATCCAAACTATATGAAGAACTTCTATAACTCAATGCCAAAAATAAAATAAAATAATATAAACACAATGATGGAAAAATGTGCAGAGGACGTGAGTAGACATTTTCCAAAGAAGACATACGGATGACTAACAGACACATGAAAAGATGCTCAGCATCACTAATCATCAAGGAAGTGCAAACAAAAACTATGATGAGATATCATCTCGTACTAGTCAGAAAGGGTAGTATTAAAAAGAAAGAAATAACAAGTATTGGTGAAAATGGAGAAAAGGGAGCCCTGTTCAGTTAGAATGTGATGTTTTAACAATATACACTACCATATTTGCTCATTTATCAGAAACATTCACTAAAACTGGGAAGATAATGATTTGTTGGTGGGAATATAAACTGGTGCAGCCACTGTGGAAACAGTACGGAGGTTGCTCAAAAAATTAAAAATAGAAATATCATACGATGTAGTAATTCTACTACTGGGTATTTACCCAAAGAAAACCAAAACATTAACTCAAAAGAGTTATAAGCACTCCTACCGTTTATTGCAGCATTATTTCCCGTAGCCAACATAGGGAAGCAACCCAAGAGTCTACCACCTACAGATGAACGGATAAAGGAGATGATTTACTCCGTCATAAAAAAAAAAAAAAAAAGAGAGAGAGATCTTGATATTTGCAACAACATGGATGAACCTAGAGGGTATTATACTAGGTGAAATGAATCAGACGGAAAAAGACAAATTCCATGTGATGTCACCTATTTTGGAATCTGGAAAACAAAATAAACAAACAAATAGCAAAACAAGCCTACTCTTCAATACAGAGATACACTGGTGGTTGCCAGAGGAGGTGGGTGTGGATGGAATGGGTGAGGGGGATTAAGAGGTACAAGCATCCGGTTGTAAGGCTAATAGGTCACGGAGACAGAAAGTACAGCACAGGAAATATAGTCGATGGTATTGTAATAACATTGCATGGTGGCAGATAGCAAATACACTTCCTGTGGTGAGCATTTCATCACATAAAATTGTTGAATCAATATGTTGTACAGCTGAAACTCATATAAATTTATGTTAATTATATTCATTAAAATAATCATGATTTGTTCATTTCTTTGACTTTCTAATACTAGAACATTTATGTAGGTGAACTGAGTATATTAAAAATGAGATGAAAAGCCTGGAAATACAAACTAGCAGAGCAAAATTATCTGATAGCCTAAGTATTTAAGAAAAATGAAGTCAGATAAAATTTATTTGTAAAAAATATAAGTAAATAATTTTACAATTAGACAATCAGTGTGTTTGAGAAATGGTTGTATCTATTTAAATAATGTATTTAATATTTATAATTGATTTTATATTTGAATGATTAGGTGATGCAGCAAGTATAAATTTTTACCAAAGACAAAAATGGCTATATATTAAAATTAATACTCTGTCAAAGCCCAGACCAATGCCAAATATAGCTAAAATAAACTTCTGAGATAAAGAATTAAATCTAAAACCTGAAAACGTTAACAAATTATCATAGAAGTTGTTACAGTCAGATTTTTAAAGGGAAATTATTTCTCAGCATTGGCAGATCTCACACTATGCATAAGACCACAAGATTCTAAACAGTATCTTACTTTCTACTGGGGGTTGTAGACAAATAAGTTTTTTTTCTAATTTTCTAATAGTAAACGAGTTCTTTAAAGATTTCTCTTTTTTCCACACTTGAACTTGAAGATTCCATTATTTGTGGTGAAACAGATTGATTTAGTTAATCTCACAAAATGAAACTGTTCACAGCTTGAGGAAGATGCATTCTGAACAATTTAAAAATTGAATTAGGATTGTTACCCTCATTATATGTTTTATTTCTAGTGTTTTTCATAAACCTGCTGCTTGACTAAAACTAATCCTTACAATAAGAATCAAGAAATGTAGCANAGTAATGAATCACTCAACTCTACCTCTGAAACTAATAATACACTATATGTTAATTACTTGAATTTAATTTTTTTTTTTTTTTTTGAGAGAGAGAGAGAGGGAGAGAGAGCAAGCACAAGGGGGTGGGGTGGTAGGAGCAGAGGGAGAGGGAGCAGCAGACTCCTCACCTAGCAGGGAGCCGACATGGGGCATAATCCCAGGACCCTGGGATCATAACCCAAGCTGAAGGCAGACACTTAACCGACTGAGCCACCCAGGCGCCCCTCAACAATCTGAATTTCTATTTACATCTCTTATTTTACACATATTAATTGTGTAAAATGTGTATAAAATGTTACGTGCTCTTTATAGCAAATACAAAATAGAATCACCTTGTCTGTCAAAGAAGGGTTTGGCAACATATCTGTTAACACTTCTTTTTTCTTTTATTCATTAATATTGGGCTAACCATTTCAGTGAGCAGAAGTAGAAAATATATGTTCTAGAAACACATTCACAGGCATCTATATTTCTATATCTATCCCTTTTTCCATGTATTATAAACCAAAACCATGAGTTCATGCTGATAGTTCTGCTTCCACATTAAACATCATGGGGTTCATTCTAGTGTTTCCTCTTTCCTTATTTTTAATTCCTTTTTCCAACAGTGAGGCACCTGGCTCTGATTTATCCATAGTATATTTTCTTATTTTTTCAATTCCAGTAAATACAAAATGTAGTTCTAAAACTTTAAAATGTCTATGAAAACAAATTAACTAGAATTAAATACTCAAGTACGATTATTGTAATCTTTAGCTTTACAGAATATAATTAAAATATTGTTCAACAAAGTCAGGTTCTTATCTTTTCTATTCCCTTCAATCGTTATTTTATTCATTTTTTTAAAAATATTTTATTTATTTGAGATGGGGAGAGAGCACACATGCACATGAGTGGGGGGGGGAGGGAGAGGGACAAGCAGGCTCTCCACTGAGCAGGGAGCCCGGTCCAGGGCTCCATCCCAGGACCCTGGATCATGACCTGAGACGAAGGCAGATGCTTAACTGACTGAGGCACCCAGGTGCCCCCATTTTTTTCATTTAAATTCAATTAGCCAACATATAGTACATCATTAGTTTCAAATGTAGAGTTCAATAATTCATCAGTTGTGTATAACATCCAGTGCTCATTACATCAGGTGTCCTCCTTAATGCCCATCATCCAGTTACCCCAGTCACCCACCTTCTCTCCAGCCAATCCTCAGTTTGTTCCCTAGAGTTAAGAGTCTCTCATGATTTGTCTCTCTCTCTCTCTTTACTATCCATTCAATTTTCCCTCCCTTCCCCTATGATCCTCTGCACTGTTTCTTATATTCCACATATGAGTGAAACCATATAATTGTCTTTCTCTGATTGACTTATTTTGCTCAGCATAATACCCTCCAGTTCTATCCATGTAGATGTAAATGGTAAGTATTCATCCTCTCTGATGACTAATATGCCATTGTATATATATACCACATCTTTATCCATTCATCTGTCAATGGACATCTCGGCTCTTTCCATAATTTGGCTATTGTGGACATTGCTGCTATAAACATTGGGGTACAAGTGCCCCTTCAGATCATTGCATTTTATCTTTGGGGCAAATACCTAGTAGTGCAGCTGCTGGTCATAGGGTAACTCTATTCTTAATGTCTTGAGAAACCTCCACACCTTTTTCCTGAGTGACTATACCAGTTTGCGTTCCTACCAACAGTGTAAAAGGTTGCATCCTTGCCGACTTTTGTTTCCTGAGTTGTTAATTTTAGCCATTCTGTTAATATGTCTTGTAATATAAATGTGTTGATAGTTTGGATTACAACCTGCAAAGTAGAGTATTTAGTCTTTTTGAACAAGTAGTTTTTTTGGATGTTGATGGAATTGTAATGTTGATTTTCTCTCAATTTTTATTATGACAACATTCTAGTATAGAAAATAATTAAATAAAATAATTCCATACCTTCACAGATTGCAGAGCTAACAATGGACCTTATTTGCAGACTCTCTCTCTCTCTCCCTTTTTCTCTTCTATTTATTTTAGATCACTTGTAGTTCAGGTATAGATCAATGACAGTTCATTCCAAAATTCAGTATTTATACTCTGAATTTTTTTCCAAAAGTTATTTTATAAATATTTTTGATACATGATACAATTGAATTTCTCTCATTGCATTTGTTTACGTCTTCCTAGTCACTTTTAGACTCTGAAGTTGCTCCAACTTTATTTCATGACACTGACTTCTTATGAATTAATGACAGTTGTCTTATAGACAGTTGTCTGCTCCTGTTTTTATCTTATCTCTTCTTAATTCTATTTATTTCCTATAATCTAGAGGTAAGATTTAGAGGATTAAGTATATCTAGATTAAATATTTTAGTAAATGTACTTCATAATGGGGGCGCCTGGGTGGCACAGCGGTTAAGCGTCTGCCTTCGGCTCAGGGCGTGATCCCGGTGTTATGGGATCGAGCCCCCACATCAGGCTCTTTCACTATGAGCCTGCTTCTTCCTCTCCCACTCCCTCTGCTTGTGTTCCCTCTCTCCCTGGCTGTCTCTATCTCTGTCGAATAAATAAATAAAATCTTTAAAAAAAAATGTACTTCATAATGTGTCACATCAGACGCAATAATGAATTGTTTTTTCATTTCATCTCAACATCATGTATTTTGTGACAAGGCAGCTTTTGTTTTCCAATTTTATTGAGATATAATTGCTAAGGGAGTGGATATTAAAAGTTCTTATTGCAAGAAAAAAATTGTAATTATGTGACAGTGCAGTTTTAATATCACTTTTCACCAGTGTCTTATCTTTGGCTGAAGAAACATAATGAAAATGGCTCTTCCTCTTTTTGCATTCAATAATTCTGAAACATTTGGCTATGTTTCAATCACAAAAAAGGGTCAACAAAATATTAAATTCTTGCAATCCCTAACATACTCTAGACTTAATCATATGTGTTCCATGGACTTTAACATTTTTATAACTCAAATTCCTTTACCAATATCTGAAATTGAATATATAGGTACTAGCAATAATTTTATAAGCAAGCTATGTTTATGGTATTGATGTTTCATTCTAATTAGAAATAAAGATAAGCTATAAGAATTCACAACTGTTAGTCAATAATATGCAAGATAAGCACTGCCAGATATGACACTAGAATATCCATGAAATACAGCCTTTTAAATACTAACTGAACCCAAACTGTAGACTAAAGCTGATATTTATCCCTAACATGTGAATGCATATATAAATACAAAAATGAATAGTTTCTTACAAAAGAATGAAACCTGAAATAAAACCCCCTTTGTATCTTTAATCCAATTTCAGTTTCCACTCTGTAAGTAGTTATTAGTCAAGTATTACCAAAATAATAATGTAAAATAAACTACCTCAAATTGCTGTATTTTTAAATGGGAATCATTCATTTTCATCTGTGTATTTGTAGGTAAATTTATCTAGGGCGGGTTCATCTGGGCTTGACTTCAAGCTAGAGATTGCAAGTCTGCTCCATCTGTCCCCCATCCCCTGTATCAGCAGGCTGGCAGAGACATCTTACCATGACAGCGTAAGAACTGCAGAAAGGTAGGTCCAAAAGTGCAAGCCCATTTTAAGCCTCTGTTCCTACACAGTCTACTAGCATCTGTTGAATCAGAAATAAACTACATGGCCTAGTCCAAAGACAAAGGGTAGAAAAATAACCTCTGCCTCTAATGGGAGATAATGCAGGGTTACATGGAAGAACATTGATAAATAAAGAAGAAAGCCATTTAGTCCAATTACTCAACTTACTATAGCCCCTATGAATCTTCTATTATAGACTCACCAAATATAATATGTATTTTTTAAGCTTTCTATAAACTTTCATGTTTTGGACATTTAATTTCACTTGCTAATTATTCTTCAGTTTGCACGCTTTTCCTCTTTGTCTCTTTGTCTATGTCTCTCTTTTAGTCTATAAAAACTTAACAGTGTATATTCTCAGTGAGTTCTTTTTCAAAGCATCCCACCTGCACCCCATATCAGGTATAGTTATTCTTTATCTAGCATATAATCAACATTCATTATACCTCATTTTACCCCAGCATTTCATTCTGCTTGTTACCACTCTTGCACATGAAAGACAATCCTTAATTTTGTTGGATAAATTAAAGAATAAGAATCACCAGAAAAATCAAAACCTATAATCTCAAAAAAAATCAAAGTGACTTAAATCTCAAATTATTCTCTATTTATGGAAAATTTTCAATAAGATTATTTTAAATTTAAAATACTAACATACATATCATGGTGCAAGTGTACTTTTTAGAAATATATCTATTACAGAAAATACGAGATGCATGGAAGTCTATTTTTTAAAGCTCCTGGCTAAGGCTATTTGAAGTGTCCTAATTTTATTCAGAAAATAAAGACTCCTATTTTTTCTCAACAAGATTTTTTTCTGTAAATGCTTATCATTCATTTTTTTTTGCAGAATTTCAAAGTTTTCAGGTATCTGTCACAGGTTGCACTCATAAAGCCAAGTCTTAATCTGCTCTAATTTCTCTTTTAATACCCTAATACAGTTCTTGTATATGGCATCATTAATATGTCCAATTGTTTTAGTATTTGATAGTTTTGTACGTCTTGGCTCTCTTATTAGACTGTTAACTTCTAATTCTGTCTTCTCCTACCCTCAGCTTCCTGGGAACATTCACAAAATGCAAAACAGAATACATGCTAAATTATGTTAGTTGACCAACTAATTAAAACCAAAAATACCAGTCCTTTTTATTTTTTTAGTCTTACATACTTAAAGACTAAAACACTAATAGCAGATTTAAGTCTTGCTTCATCCTGAGACCATGAGAATCAATTGGCAGCCTTATAAACCTTTACCAAGAGACTACTTTTAATAAAATGATCATTATACTCTAATTACCATGTTTACTTTGATAAAGTGTATAAACTTAGCTTCTGCTCTCAACTCTAAATGGCTACCATGATAAAACTTTCAAAGAGCAATTTTTAATATAGAAAGCTAAGAGACCATATGTAAAATAATCCCCCTTATAAATTATGCTTATTTTATATATGGATATGTTATAATTACATTATTTTAACAAATTTCTAACCTACATTTCTAGTATATATTAGAAATTCTGACTTGTGTTTGAATATATTATATATATAATTCTAGTGTGTCCTAGATCTGTGATTCTAATATGCATTCTACATATAACATAAATGACTCTAATTTTTAATGAAAGCTTTCAGGGCCTTCATTCTTCTTCCATTTGTCCCCCATACCACATTTCTTCTCCCTAGGCCTGCACAAACCCATAAAGTTTCTGCTTCCATGGAACAGAAGAACACAGTCTTTAATTAAGTGGAGGAGTCACATTCTGGGAACTTGGCGTGGAGGGCAAATGTAACAGCTCTGCAGTGAAACTGGTAATGTCCAGAGCAATACAGTCCAGAGCTTTCATTGGAAGATCATAGCTGTCAATGAGTAGAATCACCCCCCCCCCTACCGTTCCACAGTGGCCTGCGCAAGCAGCAAGATGGCGGACTTCATTATAACTACAAACCAGTTGCCTGAATGTGAGGGGTTCCATTCAGCAGCCACATTGCATTGCACTGAGAAGTCAGAGCAGCAGGGGATTGCCAGTACCTGTGTTGTTTAGATTTGGGAAAGGAAGAGAGATTGATCCTCTTTGAGATAGACTGAGAGCCTGGCTTTTTGGAAAATGCTAGGGGTGATGTCAATTTCAAGAGGAAGTTCCTAAATTCATGTTAATAACACCTGTAAGGACTTTTGTGATTTACTAAAAAAATAAATAAAGTACTGTACAAACTTACAAAGTGTGTTTGTGGTAAAGTTCTTAATCGGTTAACTTGTTTCAGTTTCTAAATATTCATCTTAGATTTTAACAAAGGAAGAATTCCAGAATAGAACCTTCTTAGTGCTTGATCTGGACTCCTATACCAAAAAGATTTTAATGCCCATGATCTTCCATAATCTTATGTCTATCAGTAAGAACATATTACAAGGCTGACTTCAGGAAAGCAAATGGAAACATTTGTGTATGAAGTTGCACTGTGTTCTTCAAAGTAAAAACGACAATCCCTAATTTTACTGAGTTATATCAAATTTCTGTAACTGTGAGTTACAATATTTACCTTTCCCTTTCATGGCCATTTTAGTTAGGCAACCCCAAACTCCCAGCAATAATTTTTTAAAAACTGACAGATATCAATTAATTACAGATATCAAGTAATTATATTACAAGATCTAGCTATTAAATAAATTTGGATTACAAGCTAATTTGCTTTTCACCTTTAATAAAATGATTTATTTTTTTTTAAAGATTTTATTTATTTGAGAGGTAGAGATAGAGAGAGAGCATGAGTGGGGTGGAGGGGCAAGGGAGAGAGAGAAGCAAACTCTCTGCTAAGCAGGGAGCTCAACATAGGGCTCAATCCCAGGACCCGGAGATCATGATCTGAGCTGAAGGCAGCTGCTTAACTGACTGAGCCACCCAGGCACCCCAAAATGATTTATTTTTGTAGCGATTCCTTCCTGGTTGCAAATCTGACATACATTTAATTGCTGCATGCAGGAATCTAGAATTAAAATTGTCCAACCACTTTTGGAAATCATTTTGCAGTTAAACACACAGCTATTGTATGATGCAGGCATTTCACTCCTAGGCAATTATTCAGTACAAATCAATAGATATACCCATATCAAAACTTGCACAGAAATCTTCATAGAAGCTTTGTATGTAAGCCAAAAGCTGGAAACAAACCAAATGTTCATCAACATGTGGATGGATTAACCAATTCTGATATATCTGCACAGAATAGTCACCAATTAAAATGTTGATTCACATAATAAGTGAATGAATCTCCAAATAACTTTGCTAGTGAAAGAAGCAAAACACAATAGAAAAGGAGTACATATTGCATGATTCAATTTTTGAATGACTAGAAAATGCAAGCTAATCTAAATGTAGCAATAGAATACAGATCAATGTAAGACTAAGAAGAGGATGGAGGAATTACAAAGAATATAAAGAAATTATTAATTGATGAATGCGTTCACTATCTTGATTGTAGTGACGGTTTCACATGTGCAGAGATATATCAAAACATTCTGAACTGTACTCTTTAAAGGCGTGCAGTCCAACATGACAGATAGGTATGTCAATCACACCTGAACAGAACCGTTTAAAAATAAATGAAAATTAACTAGCTGTAAGTCACGGAATCATTTCTCCCAGGACCTACATGTACTATGAAGAAGCATTTCATTGTTAATTTTTGTGTGTGTGCACACAATGAGCACATTTTGGATACATGCAGAGAAAAGTAATGTCATCCCTTTTCTGGTTTAAATTTGTGTCTGGGACAGAGAGCAAAGAAAAGAGAAAAAATGAAATAGTGGTTAAGATATTTCAGGAGAAAAATAAACTAATGAGGAGAATGATAGTAAACAAAACACTCTTTTGATTACACTGGCACACAAGATATACATGAGAGCTACGTGCAGTGTTAGCGATTAGCTGGATCCCAGCTTCCTTTGCATATGTATAACTGTACAGAATATCTGCACTCATATGCTCCCCACAATGGTATTAATACAAAGTGTGTTGTAATTACAATACAATATCTAGCACCAGGAGCTGCTGAGAGGCTAATTAAGTAATTTCTACAAATTACTTTCAGATGTTTCAAGGAAAGTAGTTTATGAATGTCAATTATTGTTTTGAGGTATCTGCTGCTAATTATTGTCTGGAAAAATGAGTACTCCCACCTTTGTTTAATGTGTTTATTATCCTAGTTTGTATAATGTTTTGACAGTTTTCCCTTTTTTCCTTCCCAGAGAATACAATTTTGTTCAAATTAATTGCAAACGTAGAATTTTTCAAACAATTGGAAAACTACACTAATAGAAATCAATAAAAATAATCAAATAAAAAATCATATATGATTCTATATATAATTATAAAATATCATAATATTTTAATGAAATATTGAGGAAATTTTGAGCAGAGATTTGTATGTCATAGCAATCTTCTGAACCTTAACTTTAGCAATAGTTTTTCTGGATCCATCTCCTTAGGTAAGTGAAACAAAAGGAAAAATAATCAGGGCTACATTAAACTAAAAAACTTCTCCACAGTGAAACAAAATCATCAGCAAACTGAAAAGGCAACCTATTGAATGGGAAAAATATTTGCAAATGATAAATCCAGTAAGGGGTTAATATCCATATAAGGAACTTATACAACTCAACACCAAAAACAAATCCCAAATAATCCAATTAAAAAATGGACAGTAGACCTGAATAGATATTTTCCCAGAGAACAAATACAGATGGGCAACTGACAACGTGAAAAGATGCTCAACAACATTCATCATCAGGGAAATGCAAATAAAATCCACAGTGAAATATCCCCTCACATCAGTCAGAATGGCTAGTTTCAAAGAGGTAAGAAATAGCAAGTGTTGGTAAGGATGTGGAGAAAAGGAACTCTTGTGCATTAATGGTGGAAATGTAAGTTGGTGCAGTGACTATAGAAACAGTATGAGGTTTCCCCAAAACACTAACACTAGAAGTACCATACGATCTAGTAGTTCCATTTCTAGGTATTTACCTAAGGAAAATGAGAGCACTAATTCAGAAAGATGCAGGCACCCCTATGTTTATTGCAGTGTTATTTACAATAGTCAAGATAGAGAAATAACCCAAGTATCCATCAATAGAAGAATGGATAAAGAAGATGTGAAATCAATCTATCATCTATCTATCTATCTATCTATCTCTCTCTCTCTCTCTCACATGAAATATTACTAGGCCATAAAAAATAAAATCTTGCTATTCACAACATGGATGGACCTCGAGGGTATTATGCTAAGTGAAATAAGGCAGATAGAGAAAGATAAATACCATGTGATTTCACTTATATCTGGAGTCTAAACAACAAAACAATGAACAAACGAACAACAAAAAAGAGAGAAAAAACTCATAAATACAGAGAACAAACTGGTGGTTGCCAAAGGGGAAGGGAGGGGAGTAGGAGGATGGAAGAAATGAGTGAGGGGG
>NC_048218.1:97629238-97767842 GCF_002007445.2 Ailuropoda melanoleuca
TGAGTTCTTTAAAGATTTCTCTTTTTTCCACACTTGAACTTGAAGATTCCATTATTTGTGGTGAAACAGATTGATTTAGTTAATCTCACAAAATGAAACTGTTCACAGCTTGAGGAAGATGCATTCTGAACAATTTAAAAATTGAATTAGGATTGTTACCCTCATTATATGTTTTATTTCTAGTGTTTTTCATAAACCTGCTGCTTGACTAAAACTAATCCTTACAATAAGAATCAAGAAATGTAGCAACAGAAGGGTGTAATTGGCTTTCAAAATAGACCAACAATCTGAATTTAAGTTGGTTTTTTTTTTTTTTTTTTTTTGAGAGAGAGAGAGAGGGAGAGAGAGCAAGCACAAGGGGGTGGGGTGGTAGGAGCAGAGGGAGAGGGAGCAGCAGACTCCTCACCTAGCAGGGAGCCGACATGGGGCATAATCCCAGGACCCTGGGATCATAACCCAAGCTGAAGGCAGACACTTAACCGACTGAGCCACCCAGGCGCCCCTCAACAATCTGAATTTCTATTTACATCTCTTATTTTACACATATTAATTGTGTAAAATGTGTATAAAATGTTACGTGCTCTTTATAGCAAATACAAAATAGAATCACCTTGTCTGTCAAAGAAGGGTTTGGCAACATATCTGTTAACACTTCTTTTTTCTTTTATTCATTAATATTGGGCTAACCATTTCAGTGAGCAGAAGTAGAAAATATATGTTCTAGAAACACATTCACAGGCATCTATATTTCTATATCTATCCCTTTTTCCATGTATTATAAACCAAAACCATGAGTTCATGCTGATAGTTCTGCTTCCACATTAAACATCATGGGGTTCATTCTAGTGTTTCCTCTTTCCTTATTTTTAATTCCTTTTTCCAACAGTGAGGCACCTGGCTCTGATTTATCCATAGTATATTTTCTTATTTTTTCAATTCCAGTAAATACAAAATGTAGTTCTAAAACTTTAAAATGTCTATGAAAACAAATTAACTAGAATTAAATACTCAAGTACGATTATTGTAATCTTTAGCTTTACAGAATATAATTAAAATATTGTTCAACAAAGTCAGGTTCTTATCTTTTCTATTCCCTTCAATCGTTATTTTATTCATTTTTTTAAAAATATTTTATTTATTTGAGATGGGGAGAGAGCACACATGCACATGAGTGGGGGGGGGGCAGAGGGAGAGGGACAAGCAGGCTCTCCACTGAGCAGGGAGCCCGATCCAGGGCTCCATCCCAGGACCCTGGATCATGACCTGAGACGAAGGCAGATGCTTAACTGACTGAGCCACCCAGGTGCCCCCATTTTTTTCATTTAAATTCAATTAGCCAACATATAGTACATCATTAGTTTCAAATGTAGAGTTCAATAATTCATCAGTTGTGTATAACATCCAGTGCTCATTACATCAGGTGTCCTCCTTAATGCCCATCATCCAGTTACCCCAGTCACCCACCTTCTCTCCAGCCAATCCTCAGTTTGTTCCCTAGAGTTAAGAGTCTCTCATGATTTGTCTCTCTCTCTCTGATTACTATCCATTCAATTTTCCCTCCCTTCCCCTATGATCCTCTGCACTGTTTCTTATATTCCACATATGAGTGAAACCATATAATTGTCTTTCTCTGATTGACTTATTTTGCTCAGCATAATACCCTCCAGTTCTATCCATGTAGATGTAAATGGTAAGTATTCATCCTCTCTGATGACTAATATGCCATTGTATATATATACCACATCTTTATCCATTCATCTGTCAATGGACATCTCGGCTCTTTCCATAATTTGGCTATTGTGGACATTGCTGCTATAAACATTGGGGTACAAGTGCCCCTTCAGATCATTGCATTTTATCTTTGGGGCAAATACCTAGTAGTGCAGCTGCTGGTCATAGGGTAACTCTATTCTTAATGTCTTGAGAAACCTCCACACCTTTTTCCTGAGTGACTATACCAGTTTGCGTTCCTACCAACAGTGTAAAAGGTTGCATCCTTGCCGACTTTTGTTTCCTGAGTTGTTAATTTTAGCCATTCTGTTAATATGTCTTGTAATATAAATGTGTTGATAGTTTGGATTACAACCTGCAAAGTAGAGTATTTAGTCTTTTTGAACAAGTAGTTTTTTTGGATGTTGATGGAATTGTAATGTTGATTTTCTCTCAATTTTTATTATGACAACATTCTAGTATAGAAAATAATTAAATAAATAATTCCATACCTTCACAGATTGCAGAGCTAACAATGGACCTTATTTGCAGACTCTCTCTCTCTCTCCCTTTTTCTCTTCTATTTATTTTAGATCACTTGTAGTTCAGGTATAGATCAATGACAGTTCATTCCAAAATTCAGTATTTATACTCTGAATTTTTTTCCAAAAGTTATTTTATAAATATTTTTGATACATGATACAATTGAATTTCTCTCATTGCATTTGTTTACGTCTTCCTAGTCACTTTTAGACTCTGAAGTTGCTCCAACTTTATTTCATGACACTGACTTCTTATGAATTAATGACAGTTGTCTTATAGACAGTTGTCTGCTCCTGTTTTTATCTTATCTCTTCTTAATTCTATTTATTTCCTATAATCTAGAGGTAAGATTTAGAGGATTAAGTATATCTAGATTAAATATTTTAGTAAATGTACTTCATAATGGGGGCGCCTGGGTGGCACAGCGGTTAAGCGTCTGCCTTCGGCTCAGGGCGTGATCCCGGTGTTATGGGATCGAGCCCCACATCAGGCTCTTTCACTATGAGCCTGCTTCTTCCTCTCCCACTCCCTCTGCTTGTGTTCCCTCTCTCCCTGGCTGTCTCTATCTCTGTCGAATAAATAAATAAAATCTTTAAAAAAAAATGTACTTCATAATGTGTCACATCAGACGCAATAATGAATTGTTTTTTCATTTCATCTCAACATCATGTATTTTGTGACAAGGCAGCTTTTGTTTTCCAATTTTATTGAGATATAATTGCTAAGGGAGTGGATATTAAAAGTTCTTATTGCAAGAAAAAAATTGTAATTATGTGACAGTGCAGTTTTAATATCACTTTTCACCAGTGTCTTATCTTTGGCTGAAGAAACATAATGAAAATGGCTCTTCCTCTTTTTGCATTCAATAATTCTGAAACATTTGGCTATGTTTCAATCACAAAAAAGGGTCAACAAAATATTAAATTCTTGCAATCCCTAACATACTCTAGACTTAATCATATGTGTTCCATGGACTTTAACATTTTTATAACTCAAATTCCTTTACCAATATCTGAAATTGAATATATAGGTACTAGCAATAATTTTATAAGCAAGCTATGTTTATGGTATTGATGTTTAATTCTAATTAAAAATAAAGATAAGCTATAAGAATTCACAACTGTTAGTCAATAATATGCAAGATAAGCACTGCCAGATATGACACTAGAATAGCCATGAAATACAGCCTTTTAAATACTAACTGAACCCAAACTGTAGACTAAAGCTGATATTTATCCCTAACATGTGAATGCATATATAAATACAAAAATGAATAGTTTCTTACAAAAGAATGAAACCTGAAATAAAACCCCCTTTGTATCTTTAATCCAATTTCAGTTTCCACTCTGTAAGTAGTTATTAGTCAAGTATTACCAAAATAATAATGTAAAATAAACTACCTCAAATTGCTGTATTTTTAAATGGGAATCATTCATTTTCATCTGTGTATTTGTAGGTAAATTTATCTAGGGCGGGTTCATCTGGGCTTGACTTCAAGCTAGAGATTGCAAGTCTGCTCCATCTGTCCCCCATCCCCTGTATCAGCAGGCTGGCAGAGACATCTTACCATGACAGCGTAAGAACTGCAGAAAGGTAGGTCCAAAAGTGCAAGCCCATTTTAAGCCTCTGTTCCTACACAGTCTACTAGCATCTGTTGAATCAGAAATAAACTACATGGCCTAGTCCAAAGACAAAGGGTAGAAAAATAACCTCTGCCTCTAATGGGAGATAATGCAGGGTTACATGGAAGAACATTGATAAATAAAGAAGAAAGCCATTTAGTCCAATTACTCAACTTACTATAGCCCCTACGAATCTTCTATTATAGACTCACCAAATATAATATGTATTTTTTAAGCTTTCTATAAACTTTCATGTTTTGGACATTTAATTTCACTTGCTAATTATTCTTCAGTTTGCACGCTTTTCCTCTTTGTCTCTTTGTCTATGTCTCTCTTTTAGTCTATAAAAACTTAACAGTGTATATTCTCAGTGAGTTCTTTTTCAAAGCATCCCACCTGCACCCCATATCAGGTATAGTTATTCTTTATCTAGCATATAATCAACATTCATTATACCTCATTTTACCCCAGCATTTCATTCTGCTTGTTACCACTCTTGCACATGAAAGACAATCCTTAATTTTGTTGGATAAATTAAAGAATAAGAATCACCAGAAAAATCAAAACCTATAATCTCAAAAAAAATCAAAGTGACTTAAATCTCAAATTATTCTCTATTTATGGAAAATTTTCAATAAGATTATTTTAAATTTAAAATACTAACATACATATCATGGTGCAAGTGTACTTTTTAGAAATATATCTATTACAGAAAATACGAGATGCATGGAAGTCTATTTTTTAAAGCTCCTGGCTAAGGCTATTTGAAGTGTCCTAATTTTATTCAGAAAATAAAGACTCTTATTTTTTCTCAACAAGATTTTTTTCTGTAAATGCTTATCATTCATTTTTTTTTGCAGAATTTCAAAGTTTTCAGGTATCTGTCACAGGTTGCACTCATAAAGCCAAGTCTTAATCTGCTCTAATTTCTCTTTTAATACCCTAATACAGTTCTTGTATATGGCATCATTAATATGTCCAATTGTTTTAGTATTTGATAGTTTTGTACGTCTTGGCTCTCTTATTAGACTGTTAACTTCTAATTCTGTCTTCTCCTACCCTCAGCTTCCTGGGAACATTCACAAAATGCAAAACAGAATACATGCTAAATTATGCTAGTTGACCAACTAATTAAAACCAAAAATACCAGTCCTTTTTATTTTTTTAGTCTTACATACTTAAAGACTAAAACACTAATAGCAGATTTAAGTCTTGCTTCATCCTGAGACCATGAGAATCAATTGGCAGCCTTATAAACCTTTACCAAGAGACTACTTTTAATAAAATGATCATTATACTCTAATTACCATGTTTACTTTGATAAAGTGTATAAACTTAGCTTCTGCTCTCAACTCTAAATGGCTACCATGATAAAACTTTCAAAGAGCAATTTTTAATATAGAAAGCTAAGAGACCATATGTAAAATAATCCCCCTTATAAATTATGCTTATTTTATATATGGATATGTTATAATTACATTATTTTAACAAATTTCTAACCTACATTTCTAGTATATATTAGAAATTCTGACTTGTGTTTGAATATATTATATATATAATTCTAGTGTGTCCTAGATCTGTGATTCTAATATGCATTCTACATATAACATAAATGACTCTAATTTTTAATGAAAGCTTTCAGGGCCTTCATTCTTCTTCCATTTGCCCCCCATACCACATTTCTTCTCCCTAGGCCTGCACAAACCCATACAGTTTTTGCTTCCATGGAACAGAAGAACACAGTCTTTAATTAAGTGGAGGAGTCACATTCTGGGAACTTGGCGTGGAGGGCAAATGTAACAGCTCTGCAGTGAAACTGGTAATGTCCAGAGCAATACAGTCCAGAGCTTTCATTGGAAGATCATAGCTGTCAATGAGTAGAATCACCCACCCCCCCTACCGTTCCACAGTGGCCTGCGCAAGCAGCAAGATGGCGGACTTCATTATAACTACAAACCAGTTGCCTGAATGTGAGGGGTTCCATTCAGCAGCCACATTGCATTGCACTGAGAAGTCAGAGCAGCAGGGGATTGCCAGTACCTGTGTTGTTTAGATTTGGGAAAGGAAGAGAGATTGATCCTCTTTGAGATAGACTGAGAGCCTGGCTTTTTGGAAAATGCTAGGGGTGATGTCAATTTCAAGAGGAAGTTCCTAAATTCATGTTAATAACACCTGTAAGGACTTTTGTGATTTACTAAAAAAATAAATAAAGTACTGTACAAACTTACAAAGTGTGTTTGTGGTAAAGTTCTTAATCGGTTAACTTGTTTCAGTTTCTAAATATTCATCTTAGATTTTAACAAAGGAAGAATTCCAGAATAGAACCTTCTTAGTGCTTGATCTGGACTCCTATACCAAAAAGATTTTAATGCCCATGATCTTCCATAATCTTATGTCTATCAGTAAGAACATATTACAAGGCTGACTTCAGGAAAGCAAATGGAAACATTTGTGTATGAAGTTGCACTGTGTTCTTCAAAGTAAAAACGACAATCCCTAATTTTACTGAGTTATATCAAATTTCTGTAACTGTGAGTTACAATATTTACCTTTCCCTTTCATGGCCATTTTAGTTAGGCAACCCCAAACTCCCAGCAATAATTTTTTAAAAACTGACAGATATCAATTAATTACAGATATCAAGTAATTATATTACAAGATCTAGCTATTAAATAAATTTGGATTACAAGCTAATTTGCTTTTCACCTTTAATAAAATGATTTATTTTTTTTTAAAGATTTTATTTATTTGAGAGGTAGAGATAGAGAGAGAGCATGAGTGGGGTGGAGGGGCAAGGGAGAGAGAGAAGCAAACTCTCTGCTAAGCAGGGAGCTCAACATAGGGCTCAATCCCAGGACCCTGAGATCATGATCTGAGCTGAAGGCAGCTGCTTAACTGACTGAGCCACCCAGGCACCCCAAAATGATTTATTTTTATAGCGATTCCTTCCTGGTTGCAAATCTGCCATACATTTAATTGCTGCATGCAGGAATCTAGAATTAAAATTGTCCAACCACTTTTGGAAATCATTTTGCAGTTAAACACACAGCTATTGTATGATGCAGGCATTTCACTCCTAGGCAATTATTCAGTACAAATCAATAGATATACCCATATCAAAACTTGCACAGAAATCTTCATAGAAGCTTTGTATGTAAGCCAAAAGCTGGAAACAAACCAAATGTTCATCAACATGTGGATGGATTAACCAATTCTGATATATCTGCACAGAATAGTCACCAATTAAAATGTTGATTCACATAATAAGTGAATGAATCTCCAAATAACTTTGCTAGTGAAAGAAGCAAAACACAATAGAAAAGGAGTACATATTGCATGATTCAATTTTTGAATGACTAGAAAATGCAAGCTAATCTAAATGTAGCAATAGAATACAGATCAATGTAAGACTAAGAAGAGGATGGAGGAGTTACAAAGAATATAAAGAAATTATTAATTGATGAATGCGTTCACTATCTTGATTGTAGTGACGGTTTCACATGTGCAGAGATATATCAAAACATTCTGAACTGTACTCTTTAAAGGTGTGCAGTCCAACATGACAGATAGGTATGTCAATCACACCTGAACAGAACCGTTTAAAAATAAATGAAAATTAACTAGCTGTAAGTCACGGAATCATTTCTCCCAGGACCTACATGTACTATGAAGAAGCATTTCATTGTTAATTTTTGTGTGTGTGCACACAATGAGCACATTTTGGATACATGCAGAGAAAAGTAATGTCATCCCTTTTCTGGTTTAAATTTGTGTCTGGGACAGAGAGCAAAGAAAAGAGAAAAAATGAAATAGTGGTTAAGATATTTCAGGAGAAAAATAAACTAATGAGGAGAATGATAGTAAACAAAACACTCTTTTGATTACACTGGCACACAAGATATACATGAGAGCTACGTGCAGTGTTAGCGATTAGCTGGATCCCAGCTTCCTTTGCATATGTATAACTGTACAGAATATCTGCACTCATATGCTCCCCACAATGCTATTAATACAAAGTGTGTTGTAATTACAATACAATATCTAGCACCAGGAGCTGCTGAGAGGCTAATTAAGTAATTTCTACAAATTACTTTCAGATGTTTCAAGGAAAGTAGTTTATGAATGTCAATTATTGTTTTGAGGTATCTGCTGCTAATTATTGTCTGGAAAAATGAGTACTCCCACCTTTGTTTAATGTGTTTATTATCCTAGTTTGTATAATGTTTTGACAGTTTTCCCTATTTTCCTTCCCAGAGAATACAATTTTGTTCAAATTAATTGCAAACGTAGAATTTTTCAAACAATTGGAAAACTACACTAATAGAAATCAATAAAAATAATCAAATAAAAAATCATATATGATTCTATATATAATTATAAAATATCATAATATTTTAATGAAATATTGAGGAAATTTTGAGCAGAGATTTGTATGTCATAGCAATCTTCTGAACCTTAACTTTAGCAATAGTTTTTCTGGATCCATCTCCTTAGGTAAGTGAAACAAAAGGAAAAATAATCAGGGCTACATTAAACTAAAAAACTTCTCCACAGTGAAACAAAATCATCAGCAAACTGAAAAGGCAACCTATTGAATGGGAAAAATATTTGCAAATGATAAATCCAGTAAGGGGTTAATATCCATATAAGGAACTTATACAACTCAACACCAAAAACAAATCCCAAATAATCCAATTAAAAAATGGACAGTAGACCTGAATAGATATTTTCCCAGAGAAGAAATACAGATGGGCAACTGACAACGTGAAAAGATGCTCAACAACATTCATCATCAGGGAAATGCAAATAAAATCCACAGTGAAATATCCCCTCACATCAGTCAGAATGGCTAGTTTCAAAGAGGTAAGGAAATAGCAAGTGTTGGTAAGGATGTGGAGAAAAGGAACTCTTGTGCATTAATGGTGGAAATGTAAGTTGGTGCAGTGACTATAGAAACAGTATGAGGTTTCCCCAAAACACTAACACTAGAAGTACCATACGATCTAGTAGTTCCATTTCTAGGTATTTACCTAAGGAAAATGAGAGCACTAATTCAGAAAGATGCAGGCACCCCTATGTTTATTGCAGTGTTATTTACAATAGTCAAGATAGAGAAATAACCCAAGTATCCATCAATAGAAGAATGGATAAAGAAGATGTGAAATCAATCTATCATCTATCTATCTATCTATCTATCTCTCTCTCTCTCTCTCACATGAAATATTACTAGGCCATAAAAAATAAAATCTTGCTATTCACAACATGGATGGACCTCGAGGGTATTATGCTAAGTGAAATAAGGCAGATAGAGAAAGATAAATACCATGTGATTTCACTTATATCTGGAGTCTAAACAACAAAACAATGAACAAACGAACAACAACAAAGAGAGAAAAAACTCATAAATACAGAGAACAAACTGGTGGTTGCCAAAGGGGAAGGGAGGGGAGTAGGAGGATGGAAGAAATGAGTGAGGGGGATGAATGGGTACAAATTTCCAGTTATTAAAAAAAAATTTGGTCATGGGGAGGAAAAGTGCAGTATAGGGAATACAGTCAATAATACTGTAATACACTTATTGTGGTGAACATTTTGTAATGTATACAATTGTTGAATTACTATGTTGTATACCTGGAACTAATTTAATGTTATATGTCAGCTATACTTCAATTAAGAATAAAAATATTTAAATCAAAGCAATTTTAGTTATAGACTTGTTATTTTTATAAAAATATATCCATGATGCAATAAATAGACAAAGAATAAATATACATAGATATGCATAGATAATATAAAACTTCCTGGATATGGCACTTGTTCTATGATTATTTCACTTACTATAAAAAGGGGGGGCATTTAAAAATTTTTTTACAAAACAAAGATGATAGCATGTACCATATGAGGTGGTTAGATATCTTTTTATTATAGTAGGGGACTTTATCAAAGCATCATAGTACTTTAATGAAATGGGAAAATGAAACTGACTATGATAATTAAGTCAGACCAATTATCAGAAAAAACTCAAAGTCTCAGTATCTAAAATAACAATTACCCTTTTTCATTTAGAAAATAGTAGGGGATATATTCATTAAAACAATTAGTAACTTTGGATTTGGGCACATTTAAAGAAAACATTCAAGTACTTAAATATTGAGAAATATAATTTATGTAGCATATGTATATGAAAATTACAGATGGAAAAAAAACAAGCATATGTAGGAAGGATATTTCCTCCTAGACTTATAGTGTCATATTATACATTTATAAATTTATTCTTATATTTTTCTATTTTCATTTTCTGTATTTGCAACAGCTTCGAGCTAAATGCACTTACCTTTATAAGGATGACAAAAATGGATTGTTAAACATTTTCTTTCTTTTTATTTAATAATTTTTTATTATGTTATGTTAGTGACCATAGAGTACATCCTTAGTTTTTGATATAGTGTTCCATGGTTCATTATTTGTGTTAAACATTTTCTATAAACTTTAATATAAAAAGCTTAATCAACTATATTAGTTATACTTCACACTACATCCTAAATATATAAACAGGCTAAAATACAAAAAAATGGTGTGTTCATAACATTTTGCATTGAATAATGCATATCTTAGAACATTTTACCTTACCTGGACAAATATGAATAAATATCAATTGAAATATTTTATATATGAAATTCAACTCATTATCAACTCTCAGAAGAAGGCAATCTTTTTTTTTTTAAGAATACAAAAACTGCAGGAAAATAAACCTTAGAGTACACACACACACATAGTCGATAATTATTAATAAATCAATAAAAGTTTTAATAGATGAAAAATTCACAGAATTCTCTATAGTCATGCAAATCAGCATAGCTATAGACTTACTGGGAAAAATTAACTGTGCTGTTTTTATAATTATGTAAATTTAATTAGCACAACTTTCTCATTAAAATTGTTATTTACCAACAACAGACTATGGATGTGCCTAAATTGCTATTGCATTTGGCAAATGAAATTAATAAAATAATACTGGGCAAATAAGAAGCATAGTTTTATTCCTCTCTCTGAGTTTAATAGCAACTAGTAAGTGACCTTTGCAAATCGCTTAACCTCCCTGAATCTCAGCTCCCTCCACTGTAAAATGAATGGCTGTGGTAAATGCACTTCACATTCACTCCTCTCTCTGAGACTCTGTGCCTCAGCAAAAGACCTCTGAACGGTAGTTTGTATAAACTATTAAAACTCACATTTCTATTTATTTTGTATTATGTCTATTTCCTAAAAATTTGAAACCATATTTGTAGATTTCTGTTATGTTTATTAACTGGATTTTCAGGGTTAAAATATCCTGAAGCGACATTGCAAGCATGTGTATCTTCCTAGAGTTCTAAAAGTTTCTCTCAACTTCACTTTCATCTGACTCACTGTTGCAAATAATTAAATGTCTCAAGGTGTCAAAACTAATTTGTTCACAGTAAGATGTGGTTTTGGTTGTTCAGGGTCCCTGAAAACGGAAAGGTTAAAAGGGCTGGCAAATGGATTGCACCGTGAAAAATGAGGAAACTATGGTCTTCAATTGCATATGTTTAAAACTTTCTCGAGAAAATAAATTACTTTTTGTTGGAACTTTACTTTGCTGTGTTACGGGTATGAGGATAAACAAGTTAGAACAATGGCATCTTAGGAAAATAATGTGTACTCTTAAAATTTTCTGTTACAATATGGATCATACAGCTAATTCTGATTAAAGACAAAGTAACGGAGATTGTTTGACCAACCCACTTTCTTAGTATTGAAATCACACAATTGGCATTATATTAAATGCTGGGAGGTAAATAGAATATAGCATACACTCAAAAAAACCCCGCTTACAAATACACAAACCCAAATATGGACAGAGGTCCATAACCATTTTTTAAAAATCTATGGCTTTACCTAAAATAAGTCAACTAAGTAAATCCCTGAAAACTGGAAACAAATTCTATTTGACCTTTTTGCAGTTTTCAACATCTTATATACATGTTTCTAAAATCTTTTATTTCACATATACTAAAGTTTAATGTTTATTGCATGTTTCTTAACTATAAATAATAGGAATTATTTATATACTAAAATGGGATATTTATTGCTTCAGATTAGTGAATGAATTAGACTTTATTAAACAATTCAATTCTGATGTTTTCTTCTGATCATATGAACATTCTATTGCTTTCTACTAGCCAAAGTAGAATATCATTACTTTGGTCCTTAAAACCAATATACCTATACACAATTAATCTTGTGAAGGCAGAATTTTTAAGGGTATGATTTGCTTTTGACTGGCCGAGCATAAAGTTTGGTATGTTATGGTCCGGGGGTTTCTACCCCTTTCAGGTTTCAAACTACGAGATTCTACCACTCTGAACCACATTAATATTACAATGATCATAATAAATTAAGCTGCACAATGAGAAGTAGGACCCTAACTATATCCACTTTATAAGTATCTTCAATATGCCACACACTGAGAGAATCACATTATAGATATAATTTGTAATCCTCACAAAACCCTTCAAATTAGGTATTTTTCTTTTTTCATATTTCAGTTCAAAGTAATTAAGTAATCTACCAAAAGTCACGCAACTCATGGTTGAACCAGTATTAGAACTCATGATCTCTTCAACTCCAAACTCTCTTCCCACTTCCCAGATGCATATACTAACATGAAATCACTATAAATAAAGTGGTCATGTATCCTGCTTTGCCGAGCAGAGTCCTGTTTTTTTCACCTCTTGTCTTAGATAAACATGAATAGATCTTCTTATCATTATTAAAAAAATTTTGTTTGGATCATAAATCATATGTTCTCCCTAAATACAGAGAATATAAAATGGGTTTGTACTTTAATATCTAATCAACAAGGACTTTGTGAAAATCATTATATCAGTATAATCTGTACTCTGGTAAAGTCTAGCTGTCATTTTCTCATTACATCTGTGTAAGAATGGCAGTCTGTTTTATTAGGAAATTTATTACTGAAATCATGATTGTTTATGTTGTGCCATGCATAGTTCTTTAAGTACCAAATCGTTCACAGATTTCTAAGGAAGACTGCAAACTGCAGGCTGCCTGCTCTTACGATTAAAGAGTAGGGGTAAAATTCAGCTGTTTAACAAAGCAGCCCATTTCATAATTGTACGGTTGCCCATTTATGAGGTTTTGTTTGTTTGGATTCTCTGTGTAGATACTGTGGGGTCAAAGTTCAGCATGTTGTTGGGATAAGAGGTATGTTTTAAATTTCTCCTTGCAGTGTCAGTTGAAAAATGATCTCTCCTCACATAGCGCCGCAACTCTGAAAAACACCACTAACCCTCACCCAGTCACAGCAGCTACAGAGTAATACTGATTAATGACACAGTCACCTGCTTGGTGCAGGTTATTACATGTAAACATCCATTTCTTGGAAGAAGCACTCTGGAGGTCAATTTTCTAGGCCTTTGGCCTTAAACAAAATTTATATCTTCACATTTCTTCTTAAAATACTTAAGACTCACAATTGTCTACTAAAGGGTAAAAGCAGAATGTACGGTATGAAGAATAGAGTGTGAGCCACAGGTATACTTGTTAATTTATGTGCTGCCAGTTAGTAGCATGAGACCTCAGGTAAATTACTTAACCCCCTCAAGCCCCTGAGCTCTTACCATTCATAAATATTTTCATGTGTGATACATAGTCCTGTTTGAGGAAAATGTGAGATAATGAACACAAGCATTTATCTCTGTACCTGAAGAGAGTACTTGCTCAATAAAATGTAGCTACGTACTCGGTGGGTTTTTTATTTGTTTGTTTGTTTTTTCTTGAGAGAGAGGTGGGGAAAGGGCAGAGGGAGAGAGAATCGTAAGCAGGCTTCATGCCCAGCACCGAGGTCGACAAAGGGCTCCATGCAGGACTCCATGAGGGGCTTGACTTCAGGACACTGGGCATGGAAGAAAAGACATATCCTTTAATTAGCATGAAAACTGGGATTTTTATGGAAAGAACAGGAACCTGCTCTACATTTTTATTCGGGCATTTTTGGCAACTATCAGGTGTGATGTCTTTGCAGAGTAAGACATGCACTAAGAGAGGAGCCTAAATACCACTTGGCAATTTTGCTTGTGCAGTCTCAAACTTTGCACACCATTGCATTGCCTGTGCTCTCTGCTGAAGAGAGTGATGTGACTGCAATAACTAAGTGCACTAGGGTGGCAGCAGTGATGCTTTAGGCGCCCATAGCCCCCTGTCAGAGCACATTGCAAAAAGAGGAAAAAGTCCAGATAGAAGACGAAGTAACAGGGAACGCTGTGTAAGAGGCGATTAGCCGCAGCACTGGCAGCAACCCGTGAAGAGCAGAATAATAATGATATCACAAGGCTAGTGTGACCGTCTTCTACATTCCTCCATAGAAGTCCCTGTTTTCTGATTTCTAAAGAAATTAAAATACAGTAATTGAAAAATACAATATTTCCAATTTACCAATTGGAATATTTGATGTAAAGTTGAAAATTTCCCCCAAATTTATCTGTAGATTAAATGTAGGCTTTGTTGAAATTCTAGCAGGATTTTATATATAGGAGAAACTTAACCTAAAATCAGAGGTCTTAGAATATACAAAAATGATTTGGTGAATGGAAAATATCTGGAGGGCTTAAATTTCCTGATTTTAATACTTACTATACAGAGCAAAATAGTGTGCTGCTAGCATATGGATGCATATAAATCAGTCAAACACAATAGAAAGTCTAGAAAGACGCTCACTCTTACAAGGTAAATTGGCATCCTACAAAGATACCAAGGTTTGTATCCATAGCAAATGTTTGGCAGTTTTTATGATGTCAAAAAATACCAAATGACCTAACAATTCCACTCTTAAGAATTCAACCGAGTGAAATGAAAGCCCACGCCCACATGACACCTATACCCAACTATTTATACCAGTGTTTTATCACAGCTGCCAAAAACTGGAAACAACCCAAATGTCCTTCAACTGATATATGGAGAAGAAAATGATTGTGCATGCCTACTGTCAGCTGCCATGCAACAACCCAAAGGAGTTGACTATTCATGCTCACAAATGCATGGGTGAATCTCAAAAGCAACAAGAAAGTGAAAGAAGCCAGACTCAAAAAGCTACACACTGGGTCAACCATTTATATGGACGCAGAGAGGGCAAAACTACAGGAATGGGAAAGAGATCAGTCACTCCCAGGGTCAGGCATGAGGAAGGCATTTGACTGTAAAAAGCAGCACAAAGCAATTTTGAGAGATGACCTAACTGTACTATATCCTGAGTATGGTGGGATTTCATACAATTCTATGGACTTTTCAACCCTCACACGGCTGTACCCCTCAAGTGACTGAATTTTACTATACATAAATTACAAGATGATTTTTTTAAAAGCAAAAAATAATGCACATTTCTGCCTGTTCTATTTCTTTGTGTATCTTCCTCAGGCCCTCCTCCAGCTTCTCTTTCCAGGAGCAAGCAAATGCAATATATAAGATTGTAACCTGCAGGGTCCTGTCACGAGTAAAGATAGCATATACAAATGGATACTAGAGAGAGTGGAAGTTCCTCACAAAATGATGGGTAGGATTTAAATAAAACAGGACAAATGGGAGACCCATTGCTACCCTTAGGCCTGAAAGACCAAACTGAGAAGTAGTTAACCAGACTTGGAGAGAAAGTCATATGGTAAGTGCTGCCTGACCAAAGCTGTGGTCTTTAGTACAGGGAGGTGACAGTGGAATCATGAGTTCACTCTTCCTCCTGCAGATGATTGCCATTGGCAAACCTTATCTAGAAATTACAGAGTATGGGGTCTCCTCAGTGCAGTTCATGCAAGTCAGCCTCACCAGGCACCGAGAGAGGTAGAAAATGGGGATGTATATCTGGATGGTCAAATGGAGGACATTCAGCAAGAATCAAGAAGTATCTGGAGGAACAGAATCCATCTTATTAAAAAAAAAAACCAGCTAAAATATTTAACATGTATTTATTAATTTTAAGATTTTATTTATTTTAGCACGTGTGTGAGAGAGAAAGAGTGAACAAGAGACGTGGAGGGGCAGTGGGAGAAGCAGACTTCCCACCAAGCAGGGAATCAGATGCGGGGCTCGATCCCAGGACCCTGGGATCATGACCCGAGCCAAAGGCAGATGCTTAACCAACTGAGCCACCCAGGTGCCTCAAATGTTTAACATATAATTACCCCATTATTTATAGTTCCTAAGGAGCTCCTAGTATTTCAATAGTATCTCTTCACAGTACCCTTCGCATCACAAGGAAATTATGTGTAATAATGCACACCACAACATTATTTTTAAATAAAAGTAAAATTTCATAAACACTAAAATGACCAAATATGACAAATTAGCTAGAAATCATCTATCATTTATCTATTATCTATCTACTTCTAGTGAAAGCTATTACTTGAATAGTAATTACATTGTACTTCTATTAAAGCAGACCATCCTTTAAGAGACTCTTTTTGGATAAATTTCTATCTACTAATAGATGTGAGGTTCCACATGGTGTTTTTTCTCCCTTGGGTTATCATTTTTTATCCTACATCCGTGTACTTTGACTATTTCATCAATTCCCACAGCTTGGATAGTAATCTCTGTGTGTGACACATGCATCTTCATCATCCATTTCCATCTGTTTTCATTTTCACGTCGTACTGCTCTTCGCTGGTTGACATTTCCACCTGACGTACTGATGTCACATTATTGTCCAAACAGTTCAATACCAAGCACATCGTATCCTTTTCCCCATTAATAGAGTTTTTTTTTTCCTTTTTCCTACAAATAGAGATTATTCTTCTAGTTTCTCTTTTCTCTTAATATGCTATAAATAAGGCATGGGGCATTTATCTGTGGCATCTATTCAGAAGGACTGCTATAAAGAACAAAGATAATGAACGTGAAATATTCTGCTAACGCTAGAGAAGTTAAATATAAATAGCTTGAAAATTTAGATTCCATATTTGTAATGAATAATGAAGATTGTCTTGGGCTAGGGGAACTAGATTTATTTTTCAGACACATTCAGTGTATTCAGTGTTTATTTTTGTTATTCATGCTTAAGGAATTTCAGAATTTAAATTTCCAACATTTGGTATTTACTTGACAACTTATGTACTGTTTATAGTAATCTGCTCACCAAGAGGTAGTGGATATTTTTATATAAGTCGTATTTCTAGAACGTATTTAGCCATTTTCTATATTTGTATCTTACTAAATTTGTTTCAAAATTTTAATGAGCATGCTTATTCACATAATTTTAGCATCTGTATAATATGGTTCTGTAAATATTTTATATTAAAACATAAATATAGATGATATTGTTAATAAAAATTAAAATAATATGTTATAGTATTATAAATTTGATATTTCATGTTAAATTGGCTCTGTTTCCAGATTATTTACTTTTTGTAAAAATTTACATTCTATTTACCTAAGTTAAATTTGATGTCTCTGCCTTGATTCCATGTTCTCTGCTGTCAATGTTTCCTACATTTGGTCTTTAAAAAAACTTTTTTTGAGGTAGCTGGTGGCTCAGTTGGTTAAGCGTCTGCCTTTGGCCCAGGTAACGATCCCAGCATCCAGGGATCAAGCCCCACGTCGGGCTCCCTGCTCAGCAAAGAGTCTGCTTCTCCCTCTCCCTCTATCTCTCTCCCTCTGTCGTTCTCCCTGCTTATTCTCTCTCTAAAATAAATAAAATCTTTAAAAATAATCAAAAAATTAAAAACCTTTTTATTTGAATTCCTAATGCTTCCAATTTTAATATGATTATCATAATTTCATAGCTAGTAGAATATTTTCCACATTTCCAATTTACTGTGCCCAATAGATTAGACTCATTTATGGCTACCCTTGCTAATGTCAATGCCTGTTTTAAAAGAACTCAGAATAGTTTTAGGATTAAAACTGAAGCTCCTTCCAGTGATATTTTTAACTAAATATCCTTCTCAGTTTTGTCTGTCCTTTTTCTCTAATCAACAGAAAAAGGAGGAGGAGGACGTATTGGATGGGGTGGGGAAGGAAGGAAGGAAGGAAGGAAGGAAGGAAGGAAGGAAGGAGAGAAAAAGAAGGAAAGAAAGAAACAAAGAAGAAAGGAAGAAAGGATGGAAAGAAGGAAGGAGGGAAGAAAAAAGAAGGAAGGAAGGAAGGAAGGAAGGAAGGAAGGAAGGAAGGAAGGAAGGAAGGAAGGGAGAGTTAGTTTTCTTCAAGTATATACCAATCACCAAGCCCATTATTTCCTGCCCTCAACTTAGTGTCAGTTTTGTGATTCTCTATATCACTCTTTCTTGTAATATGTACTTCCATACCCTTCTACACCTATGAAAACCCATTATATACTTCATGGTGAAGTGATACCATGTCCTGTATTAAATTCAATTTTCTTTCTTCAGAAGCCAGATCATTTTCTACTATTCTCCTCATCATATATAGCCTACTACATAAAGCTTCTATAACAGCTTATCACCTAATAAAGCTTAAATTCCTTCAATGCAGACAAAGTTTTCCCTATGTACATATCAAGACTATATTATAAATATACTCATGCATAAGTATTTAACACTTTATCTGATTCAACTATAATTCACTGTCTATTACTTAAATGTGTATTTACTGAGATCCTACTCTCACATATTGTTTCTTAAAAAATCTTATTCTCCTCACATGACTGAGCTACACATGGACAGTATGACTTATACAAAGTCCTTAAAGTCTTAATCAGAGAGGCATCTTGACTCCATGCTTTTTAAATGCAAATTTAAATGAAACTTGAGTATGATACATTTCTTTTTTTGTAATAAAACTTTTCACTTTTTGTCTAAGGTGATTCCCAGATACCAAATTTTTGTTTACTTGTCATCCTTGAGGGGATATGTTTATAATTTAAGAAATTATTCCTTCTTCCAGCTACCACTATATAATGCCACCCTTCACAGCCCTGCACTACATTTTATAACTTTATTCCAGAATACAGTAAGCCTTTATATAGAACAATTTGTATTAAATATAACCTACAAATCCTTACAAACTCATAAGTCAGATACCGGAAGCAGAGGGAATAGAAGGTATGCTTAGCAGATATTCTTTTCAAAAACAGCCCACTAATCTCCTAAATTTTCTTTATGAGGAGAAATATTGTCTGGAGGTTCTGTGTTTCTCTTTTGTTAATACATCTATACAAGTTTAAGATTCTTCTCTGAAATCCCATGCTACCCAGAGAGGATGCTGATCTTTTAGATTATCTTTATTTTTTATCTGACTTTATAGAAGTTAACACCTTATATTTAATGTTGATACCTATAATTGCTAATAATGCCAGACCATCTTTCAAACTCCTTTTTTCACAAAGCAGCATATATACAGAGATAGGCAATCTTAGAATATCTTCCACCCTACCTCGATTTTCCCTCTATACCACCAGTACGATACGAACAGCTGCTGAAATGATTGTCTCTCTGTAATATATTTCTTTCATATTAGTGTTCAAATCATTTCATATCACTTAATTATACCCATGTTTATATGGCGATAGCCATCATGATGGCTCCTAAACATGCCCTTCTGCCTTGTCACCTTGTCCCTCACCACTCAGGATGGAGAGGCAGATTCTCCGACCATTGAGTTGGAAAGAAAAAAACTTATTTTGAACAACAAAAATACTAAATAAGCAGAAGTCATACATCCAACAAAGAATGTGAAAAACAGAGCAGGGTAATGAATCACAGAGTCCCACGTTGAGAACTAATACAACTTTTTTTTTTAAAGATTTTTTTTATTTATTTGACAGAGAAAGACACACACACACAGCGAGAGAGGGAACACAAGCAGGGGGAGTGGGAGAGGGAGAAGCAGGCTCACAGCGGAGCAGGGAGCCGCATGCGGGGCTCGATCCCAGGGTCCTGGGATCCTGACCTGAGCTGAAGGCAGACGCTTAATGACTGAGCCACCCAGGTGCCCCAGGACCTGATACAACTTTTAAATAGTAAGGTAGGAAAGTCTTCACTGAATGAATGGCTTTCGAATAAAAAGGTGAAGGAACTAAGGCAGCAGGCATATGGATATCTGGAGAGTGAGCCATGCATTTTGCTAAATTTTATTAATTTTGTTTTCTCATTAAATAAATTTCACTTAAATTTCTTTAATGTTTTTTCCTTGTTTTTCTGATACCTTTTTAAAGTTAATCTGTTTTTGATATGCATAATTGTTTATGGTGCCAATTATACATTGTATATATATAAAAATAAAGAATTACATATAAAATACACATTCATATTTTATTTTCTACATTAATCAGTTTATTAGAAATATTGTAAATTCAGCTATTTTGTGTAGAACTGAATTCCAGAAAGGTAACATTTGAATTATCAAAAGCTACTAGAGCAGCTATAAGATGTGTTCACTTGCTCCCTCTCTCTTTCCCATTTGAGTCAAGCCTTCAGACTTATTCTTTGAAAAGTTAGGGAACAAACACTAATTTAAAAAAATACTTAAGTGGGGTGACTGGGTGGTGCAGTCAGTTGAGTGTCCAACTCTTGGTTTTAGCTCAGATCATGGTCTTGGGGTTGTGGTCTCTGGGTCGTGGGATCGAGCCCCACGTGGGGCTCCACAATCTATGCAGAGTCTGCTTGGGATTCTCTCTCCCCCCACCCCGTGCACACATGTGCTCTCTCAATCTCTCTCTCTCTGTCAAATAAATAAATCTTTAAAAAAAATACTGAAGAAAATCAGGCTTCTTTTTTTCCCTTTTTCAAATATCTTGGACAAATCATGTATGTTTACAACTTTTTTTTAATTTATTCATTTTGCAAAAGAAGACACTGTCTTATTTAGTATTTGCAAAAAAAGAAAAATTACTTGTTTAAAAGGCAGTTCACGGAAAAAGATGTTTGGGTCATTTATAATTCTCATTAAAAGAACACCTAGCAAATTAAAAAGGAAAAAATGCACTGGGCTTGAGTATAGTGTGTTTCAATCGTCTAGGGAACGGCAATGGGATCTGGGTCACTGAAGGAGAATCAGGACAGGTGAGAGTCAAAAGATGAGATCAGGAGGTAGCAAAAAGGTTGTTTTGCAGGGCCCTATAAGTCACTGTCAGGAATTTGCCTGTATTGTGAGAGCAACTGAGAGCCCTGGAGGAGTACTGAGACATGGAATGACATGGTATGACCCATCTTTTAAGAGGATCACTATGACTTTTGTCTCAAGAATAGAATACATGGAGGAAGAGTTAGAGATTATTACAATCATACAGGCAAGAGAAGTTGCATCTTCATCCACGGGGTAGTAGTTGAGTAATGAGACACAGATTCTGAATAACTCTAAGAACAGACACAACAGAATTGAATGATTTTATCAGGGACGTAAGAGAAAAAAAAGGAGGCAGAGATGACTCCAAGGATTTTTCTTGAAAAACTGGAAGGATGGGGCTGTCATCAAATACTGAAATGAAATATAAATAGTGCAGAAAATAACGTTATACAGCATTCATTAACAGTGACATTAGTGTCAACTATAGTAATATCAAAGACATGGTCGTCTTCCTATGCTAAATGAATTTATAAAAGCTAATAAAGCTTTGATACAAAAATGAATAATAGAAAAACCTTAAAAAAGTTTCATTTGTAAAGCTTAAGCTATTTTCCTCTACATAAATCTCTAGTTTCTATGCGGACATTTTATCCACAATATAAAATTAACTAACCCGTCATTTATTTGTTAATTTAACCAGTAATAATGGGCACATACTATAGGCTTTTATATTCTGTGATCTAGCAAGATAAGAGGTTAATTAGATTATTTTAAGTAGATACTTATATGGTGATTTCTTTAAAGTTTATTTATTTTAGAGAGAGAGAGAGGGTGCACATGCAAGTGGGGGGGAGGGAAGAGAGAGGGAGAGAAAGAATCCCAAGCAGACTCCCCATTGAGTGCAGAGCGTGACATAAGGCTCAATCCCAAGACCCATGAGATCATGACCAGAGCCCAAACCACGAGTTGGTTGTTCAAATGACTGGGCCACCCAGGCGCCCCTCTACAGTGATTTTTTTATACTTACATTATTAATTTTTGGAGTTTTGCCATTATGTTAAATATAATATGCATGCATATATGTCAATGAGCTATTTTTGATATTGATAATTGATAAGAACTTCAGAATTTATTGGATATTTAGAATGAAACAAGAGAGAGAAAGTAATAATCATGATAGACCTTGAATACCTGGGGGAATATCACGTTTCAGAAGATGATATTATAATGAAAGCAGGGGGTAAGAACTGAAGAGGAATAAACAGGAAGCTGAGATGAGTAAAATTATGTTTAGAAATAATTTCACCTAACAGTATGAAATATGAAGTGGTAGGGATTGCAGTGAGACACAATACGAGAGCTCTGCTTAAAAGATTACTGCAGAAAAGAAAAAAAAAAAAAAGATTGTTGCAGCAAAGCAGACAATATATTTTGGAGATCTGTACTGTCTTTTAGTGATTGGGTAGCTTTGGAGAAGAGATTACCAAAACGAAATGCAGGATCATTGTACCTATCCAATTAAAAAAATCACTTTCTGGGGCGCCTGGGTGGCTCAGCTGTTAAGCGTCTGCCTTTGGCTCAGGTCATGATCCCAGGGTCCTGGGATGGAGCCCTGCATCAGGCTCCCTGCTCAGTGGGAAGCCTGCTTCTCTCTCTCACACTCCCCCAGCTTGTGTTCCCTCTCGCTGTCTCTCTCTGTCAAATAAATAAGTAAAATCTTTAAAAAAAAAATCACTTTCTTTAGCAAAACATTGGGCATGTGGCACTGTGATTAGTTCCTGTATTTTGGCATAACTGACATTCTCCAGAGAAGGCTAACAGAAAGAATAACAGATTTTTGGAAACATTGGAAGGAGATAACCTTTTTCCTATCTCCTTGCCTTCTTTCCACAAACCAAAATCTATCTAATAGTGACAAATCGTATGGAGCGTGAAAAATAGTTTTATGACTGAAGTACAGGCTCTAGTGCCTGATTATTTGGGAGAAAGAATAAAACTTAGAGAATCACCTTTGGCAGCTCTTTTTCAACAGGTTCTATAAATAAAGGAATCCACAGTCTGGGTTCTAATGCTGGCCCTTCCAGTATGCAGATGATGAAAGCATTCACTGATTTTAGAAAGCTTGAAAATAGTAGAGCTAAATTAAATTGTATGAGATATCAAAGCCCACGTTCACTCCACTGACCACTCAGATTACAGCTACAGTGTGTCTGGAGGAAAAGGAGAAGAATCTTTACACTATATTTGCATATGTAGATGATACACGTCTAATGGTTTTAACAAATATTTTAAACTACTCTTCAAATTCTTCGAATGAGAATGAAAAACTGATCTTAAGATGGTTGACTTATTAATGATAAAACACAAAATCAGATATATTTAGAATTTTTTTTTCAGATTATATAATTCAGCTAAGGCTTTTAAAATGTGACTGAGAATTGCTGCATGAAAATAAATGAAAAAGTTGTGTAACCCTGATTTTCATCACAGGAATTTAGCTGTTGGTATTTTCTTTGTAGCATTAAATTGTTTTGTTTAAAATGCTTTGTATAATTTGTGTTTTTAATTTTGTAAACACCATCTATGTTGTAATGAGAAGTACTTGGAAAAATCATTAAAAGCTATTCGTAAACTTGCCTTGACTTTTTGAAAATGCCTCAATATTCTGCACGTTTGGTGTGCTCAGAGTCATCAGCAAGCTGCAAGCATTCTGTTAGATATCAGAAGACCAATCCTGAATATCTTAAAGGAAACGTACTAATTAATTTAATCTTGATTTTTTTTTCATTTTCTGTTTAAAACAGTTGGGCTTTACACCAAAGCTTTATAATTGTGCACATTTTTGTTTCCCAATTTCAATATACATTTGTAATGACACAGTACCTGAAACAGACAGGAATAAAAACACAACGATCACCACTCATTAACTTAACTGTTTCGATCTGGGTAGTTTTACAGGTGAGCAACACCTGAGAACACAGACGCCAATTTAAAAATCTCACAAATAAGTGCAAAATCTCAGCTGATCAGTATGTTCTGAGTTCACATGGTGAGGGGAGTAGGGGGAATAAGGTACAAGATAAAGTAAGAAGCATGGAACAGTCAGAACATTAACATTTTTGAAGGCCATGGTTCCTTTTTTTTTAATCTTGGAGAAGATAATGCTTGACTTATTACCACAGAAAAAAATATAAGAAATTTTACAAGTTCTGAAATACATATAAGAAAAATGAAATAAAAATGCTTCCTATTTCATCAGTCTCAGCCATTGTAAAACACAGCAGTTTTCTTAATAGTTTTACTACCTTGAGCATATTAGGATACATTAAAATGATCAAATAATTATTTTGATAATATTTTGTGTTGAAAAAAGAAAAAAAGAGAGATATAATGCTTCTAGCTTAAGAAATTCGTGAAGAGATAAATTATATTATTTCACAGAAAGCCAGAAGAGAGATGTGTTCCTGTTTCAACAAAATAGATTGGAGACTGGAATACCCAAATTTTCAACAAAAATGATGGCATGATTATAGAATGGATAAATTCCATTGAATAAGCCATTTATAAATCAAGCTGGAGTGCGTGGGAAGAGGGTGAAGAAAGCTCTGATTTCTGCAGTGATGTGTCTGTGGTAGCCATGGCTAAGGATTTCATTCCTTAGTGTATAGATTCCCAAAGTCAGGATGGCAAAACTCAGTGGAGAGACTCCTTCCAAACAGTGAAAAAAAGAAACTATCTGAAAACCATAAGAGTGGTCTTTGTATAGAGTAAATTTATCCAACTGGCCTAAAAAGGAGGAAGTACTATTGTGGCAAAGAGGTAATATCACTGAAGAAAAGCAGTGATATCACTAATAGTTATGTTGCAATTTGCAGATCATTTGCTCATACATTATTTTAGTTGACTCTCAAAACAAGCACACAAGGAATGACTTATGTGGCCTCTATCAATGAACTTATTGTTACTTATGTGCCTTTATAATATGCATTCTGGTAATTATTTAATAGCTTTATCATGGCAGCTCCTACAAAAGAGTGCTGTGCTATATAAGAATAGAACACCAAAGAAGAATATCAGATTGCTGTTTGGTGGGGTGGGGGTGGGGGACATACTTTCCCTAGATAAGTTGTCAATGTAAGAATCTCTTTGATGTCTGGAAATCCATTTCTTATTAAGCATAAAGTTAGTTTTCAAAACCCTTCCTAATACCTTATCAATTTTTTTAAGTACTTGAAGTATTTTTTAAAATATTTCTCTACTTGGAGCCACATAATAACTGTATATTGTTGTATATGTAATTAATTACTTTAGGTCATTAAGTGCATTTCATTTTCAAATTTTGGAGTTCTTATAAAATCCAAATTCTTTTTTTTTTTTTAAGATTTTATGTATTTGAGAGAGAGAGAGAGCACAAGTGGGGGGGCAGAGGGAGAGAGAGAGAGAGAGAATCTCAAGCAGACTCCACACTGAGCCTGATGTGGGGCCTGATCTCACGAACCAGAGATCATGACCTGAGCCAAAACCAAGAGTCAGATGCTTACCTGACTGAGCCACCCTGGCACCCAAAAAATCCAAATTCTTTATCTGTGATTTTCACCAGCAACCAGGATGATTTTCCCAGTACACTACTACTGTTTCAGTGATGCTATACCATCAGTCATCTCTACTCTTACTATCAATACACATGCTTCCATTCCCTGACTTCCTCTCTTTAGCAGATGAGCAAAGTCAGAATCAACCTATGTTAAAATATCTTCCCCATCTCCTCATTATATCCTTTAAAATCCTTTTCAAGTTATGTTTTCTCCAACTTCCCCCAATGGCCAACTGGGTAGTCTTCAAATGTATCCTGAAATCAGTTTCTGCCTTTATAATGCTATTGTTCTTTCCTTGGGGCATATGCGCCCTCTCCCTTCTCCCCATTTTGGCCCATTATAAATTCATTTATTTATAAAATTCCAATGAAAATACACATCATCAATTAAAGATAACCACATATTCTCAACCAGAGTAAATATTTCAAATGCTCTAGTTTCATCATATTTTTTCCTCCACCAGGTAGCCTGGTCCTCACTGTTTGTTTAGGGTTACTGCCATTTACGTTTGATACACTAAGCGACAGGGATTCTATCTTGTTTATAATTATATGGGCTTCCCTGCCAAGCAAGAACCTTACTGAAAACTGCTGCTGAGCGGGAATCTGCCATGTGGAAATGTATCAACCACATTTCAGCTTTGAGAGCTCACATTCAAGGATGATTCTTTATGTGCTTTCATATTCAATAGCCAAGTGTTCTTGGGTTCTGGTTTTGAGCCAAATATTCTTAGATTCTGATATTTAAAGGAAAGAAAACATCTTCCTCTCAATCTGAGAAACCAAAACACCATGGCCCTCCAATGTTAAGTACTTCACTGTGTCAAATATCTTAATATCTGCACAAACCAGTAATTCAGCACAGTTGAACAATACTCAATGATTTTCTATCTAGAGAGTCATTGCTACTCTGACAAATGTTCTCAAATAAAAATACCTCATGTGATACCTCAATTATGACATCTCAATGTGTTATTTTTATACTTGTGTTTCTAATGGTTTGCTTTTTTAATGTCTCTGATCATTTATGTGGGGTATCTAATATAACACTTTATATGAAATGCTGTGTAAATATCTAGATCACTTTTGTAATAAGGGTCATGAGGTGTGTTCCTGGATTTAAAAAATTTATGCATCATCTTTATTTTTCAAGAATATTTCAGGGGCGCCCAGATGGCTCAATCGGTTAAGTGTCTACCTTCAGCTCAGGTCATGATCTCAGGGTCCTGGGATCAAGCCCCACCTTGGGCTCCCTGCTCAGCGGGGACTCTGTTTCTCCCTCTCCCTCTGCCCCTCACCCCTGTTCATGTACTCTCTCTCACTCTAAATAAATTAATTTTAAAAATCTTAAAAGAAAAAACAATATTTCAAATCCCCACTTGTTCATTCTTGATATGGATTTGTTGTGTTTTCTCCTACTATTTTTCTCTTATTTGCTTTTGCACACTTGATTTATGTGGTTTTAAGATAATCTACTTTCAATTCTTAGTTTTATTCAAAAATCTAAAATATGAGTAATTTATGATCTCATATTCATAAATTCAAGCAAACACCATGTGTCAAAATACCCTAATTTGGACAGAACACTTTGTTTTTAATTGTACAAGTTGTTTTTCTTAAGTAACGAATAGAGAAAAATTGACATGGCATATGGTAGGTGGGTGGACACCCTGTAGGCACAAACTATCTTGGAAAACTAGAAGCCATGGAGAGTGACTCTGGATAAATTGGCAATTAATTGGCTGATCTATAGACAAAGAGGCTGGTCCAGCATCAGAAATTTGATTCCAACATTGATGGAAATCGAGTACTGTTTCTTAGCACTGTGTCACCGTTTTAAGCATAATGACTGAACCACATTCTTTGTTATATATTAATACCTTTTCATGATTAATAGCTTTAGAGATAGTTATCCATTATCCATATTTTTTGTATCCTCTTTCTAACAAGAGAAGCTTTGTAAAAGACCGTGGCTTGTAAGTATATTTACTTGATACAAAGAAATGTTCTATTTCAAATGTTTAAAATATGTTAGGAAAATGCAGAGTTGTCTAAGTGTATTCAAAGGGAATATATATATATTTATATGCAAGAGTTTATTTATGCAAAACATATATTTATATGCAAGAGGTTAAGGTAAAATAATGTTGTAAGGTAAAATAATGCCACCTATGCTATTAAAATTTTGGTCAGGTACATTTTTTTATTTTGATACTTTTCAGTTTCTTCCTGAAGAAAAAAAATATTACTTATATAAGGCAAGTATGTATATTATATGGGATAATATATGTAAAGTTCTTTGGGTAGTGCTTTCCTATGACCCATGCTCAGCCAAGTATTACTTACAATTATTAATAAGAACACTAGAAGACTAAATGAGTGTTATAATTAGTTTTCTCTACACAGCTAAATACAAATTTAAAATATTTTAATGTTAACTGTGAATATAGTTATATTAAATGTTACCATGGCATAAAATATGTAAGTAAATTTTCAAATATTAAAACTTCTTCACCCTTACTAGGAACAAAAATGTCTGATGATTTAGAATAGTGGTTCTGGAACCATATGATCTTGTTTCAGATTCCTGAGTTGTTACTTAATAACCTCATAATATTATGCATATTATTTAATCTTTCCAAGTCTCAGTTTCCCATCTGTGACATTATGATGACATCAGTGTCTATTTTATAGAGTTTTGAGGATTACATATGTAAATATATGTAAAACATGGCCTGCCAAAGAGTAATCATGCACCAGGTGTTAGTTATAATTTTAATTCATACTTTGTTTTAAAACTTTACTAAAAGATAAATGAAGTTTCTTTTTTTTTTAAAGACTTTATTTATATATTCATTTGAAAGACAGAGAGAGTGAGGGGAGAGCAGAAGGGGACAGGGAGAGAGAAAACCCAAGCAGATTCCCTGCTGAGCACAGAGGCTGATGCAGGGCTCCATCTCAAGACACTGAGATCTAGACATGAGTCAGACGCTTGACCAACTGACGGAGCCACCCAGGCGGACTGATGAATGAAGTTTCTATGCCCTTTCCCACATTATTTAAGAAGATCTGAATATTCAATATTTAAGAGCATGTTTATGAACGAATTCACTGAAAATCAGATTATTTGGCATTTAGAAAACTTGCCCCAAGAGGTTTTTGACATCAGTTTACTGAGAATAATTAAAACCAACAGAAATCAAAGACTCAAACTCACAAAAATTCTTCTATTAGAGTTTGAGTAGAAGAATTCCAAAGTTTCTAAGTCACTTAGTAAAAAACAAAACAAACAAAAACCACAGCAATTTCAAATATAAGACACAAAGTAAATGTCATAAAGTGTAAAAGACACTCATTGAGAATATGATATATGTCTAATATGGGAACATACAAAATTTCATTTCTGGAAATAAAATAGGAAAGATCAATTTATTGAAGGTGTTTAATATTTCTTCCATGCAATGCAAGGAAGCCAGGAGTTCTAAAACAATAAAACAATCACATGTGGGAATTTGCTGAATATCTATTAGTTATATCGAATTTCTGTGTCCTATTAATGTAGACATAACCGAAGCACTAAGTTTTAAAAGCAAAATAGATCAAGTGGCATCATATATCAAGACTCCAAATGAAAAAGAAATTACAGGGGAAAGAATTAGGGAGGAATGTGGCTAATTAAAGCTAAATGCTTCAAACTGAAATATAAATAAAACAAAGAAAAAAAAGGTTACTTTATTTTGGGGAAATTGGTTCACTGCACTGTCTCTTTAAAACTTTACAATAAGGGTGCCTGGGTGGCTCAGTCCTTAAGTGTCTGTCTTCCGCACAGGTCAAGATTCCAGGTCCTGAGATCAGGTCTGGCACAGGTCAAGATCCCAGGTCCTGGGATCAAGTCCTGTGTAGGGCTCTCTGCTCAGTGGGGAGCCTGATTTCTCCCTCTCCCACTCCTCCTGCTTGTGTTCCCTCTCTCTGTGTCTCTCTCAGATAAATAAATAAAATCTCAAATAAATAAAATAAAATCGATGGATATTTTGTGCTATTTCCGAAGTCTGGCTATTGTAGACAATGCTGCTGTAAATATCAGGGTGCGTGTATCTCTCGGAAGTAGTATTTCTGTGCTAATTTTTATATTTTGGGTAAATACCTAGTAGTGCAATTGCTGGATAATAATTTTTAAGTTTTTGAGGAACCTCCATACTGTTTTCCAGAGTGGCTGCACCAGTCTGCATTCCCACCAACAGTGCAAGAGGAAGATAAGGCCATGGCCAGAGATCTAAGCGCAACAGATATAAGTAACATGCCCAGTGGAGAATTTAAAACAACAATCATACGGATACTCACTGGACTGGAGAAAAGAATAGAACACATCAGTGAGACCCTTACCACAGAGATAAAAAAGGTAAAAAAGGACTCAATCAGGGATGAAGAATACAATCAACAAAGTTGGAAACAGTCTTGAAGCAATCACCATCAAGCTGGAAGAAGCAGAGAAATGAATCAGGAAGAAGCAGGTGGAGAACAGCAAATAATGGAAACTAATGAAGACGAACAAAAGAGAGAAAGAAGAATTATGCAGCATAAGAACAGATTTAGGGAACTCAGTGACTCCATCAAATGTAATAGCATTTATCTTGATAGGAGCCGCAGAAGAATAAGAGAGAAGAGGGGACAGAAGGATTATTTGAGGAAACAATAGCTGAAAACTTCCCTAATCTGGAGAAGGAAACAGACATACAGATCCACGAGGCACAAAGGACTCCCAACAAATTAATAAAAGCAAGCCAACACCAAGCTATATTGTAATTAACTTTGCAAAATATAGTAATAAAAAAAACAATCTTAAAAGCAGCAAAAGAACTCCTTAACTTACAAAGGAAAACATAATGATAGCTGGAGATTTCTCCACAGAATCTTGGCAAGCCAGAAGGGAGTGTCATGAAAAATGCAAAGTGCTGAATGGGAAAAATCTGCAGCCAAGAATATTCTATCCAGCAAGGTTATTATACAGAATAGAAAGAGAGATAAAGCATTTCCCAGACAAACAAAAACTAAAGGAGTTCATGAACACTAAACGAGCCCTGTAAGAGAGGGGACTCTCTTAGTGCAAAGGAGACACCAAAAGTGACAAAGACATGAAAGATTCAGAGAAAATCTCCAGAAGTAACAACAATACAAGTAATAAGATGTCAATAAATGAATATCAATAATTACTTTGAATATGAATTGACTAAACACTCTAATCAAAAGATACGGGGTGTCAGAATGGATAAAAAAATAAGACCCATTTATATGCTGCCTACAAGAGTCTCATTTTAGACTTAAAGACACCTTCAGATTGAAAGTGAAAGGGTGGAGAAACATTTATCATGCAAATAGATGTCAGAAGAAAGCTGGAGTAGCAATAGTTATATCAGACAAACTAGACTTTAAAACTAAAAAGAGGCTGGGGCACCTGGGTGGCACAGCGGTTAAGCGTCTGCCTTCCGCTCAGGGCGTGATCCCGGCATTATGGGATCCAGCCCCACATCAGGCTTCTCCACTAGGAGCCTGCTTCTTCCTCTCCCACTCCCCCTGTTTGTGTTCCCTCTCTAGCTGGCTGTCTCTATCTCTGTCAAATAAATAAATAAAATCTTTAAAAAATAAAAATAAAAAAAACTAAAAAGAGGTAAGAAGGCATTACATAATCATAAAGGGGACAATCTAACAAGAAGATATAACAATTGTAAATATTATGCACCCAACATGGAAGCACTGAAATAGATAAAACAATTGATAACAAATATAAAGGAACTAATTGATAATGCAAGAATAGCACGGGATTTTAACACCCCACTTACATCAATGGACAGATCATCTAAATGGAAAAAAAACAAAGAAAGAATGCTTTTGAATGACACACTGGACCAGATAGACTTAACAGATATATTCAGAACATTTCACCCTAAACAGCAGAATCCATATTCTTTTCAAGTGCACATGGAATAATCTCCAAAATAGATCACATGTTAGCTGACAAAACAGGCCTCAACAAATACAAAAGATTGAAATCATACCATGTACCTTTTCTGACAACCTTATGAAACTAGAAGACAACCAGAAGAAAAAGTCTGGAAAGACCACAAATATGTGGAGTTTAAACAACATACTACTAAGCAATGAAGGAGTCAACCAGGAAATCAAAGAAGAAATTACAAAAAAAAAACCAAAAAAAACAAAAAAAACCATGGAAACAAATGAAAATGAAAACATAATGGTCCAAAACCTTCAGGATGCAGCAAAAGAGGTCCTAAGAAGAATGTGTATAGCAATACAGGCCTACCTAAAGAAGCAGGAAGTATCTCAAATAAGCAACCTAACCTTACACTAAAGAAGCTGGAAGAACTAAAAACAAAGACTAAAGCCCGCAGAAGAAAGGAAATAGTAAAGAATGGAACAGAAATAAATATAGAAACTAAATAAAACAAAACAATAAAATAGATCAGTGAAACTAGGAGGGAGTTCTTTGAAAAAATTAATAAAATTGATAAACCTCTAGCCAAATTTCTCAAAAGAGAGAGAGAGAGAGAGAGATCCAAGTAAATAAAATCATAAATGAGAGAGGAGAAATAACAACCAACACCACAGAAAGACAAACAACTGTAAGAGAATATTATGAAAAACTATATGGCATCAAATTTGACAACCTGGAGGAAATGGATGCATCCTGAAAACATATAAACTACTGAAACTGAAACAGGAAGAAATAGAAGACTTGAACAGACTGATAATCAGCAAAGAAATTGAACTGGTAATCAAAAAACTGCCAATAAACGAAAGTGCATGGCTTCATAGGTGAATTCTACAAAACATTTATTTTTTTTTAAAGATTTTATTTATTTGACAGAGATAGAGACAGCCAGCGAGAGAGGGAACACAAGCAGGGGGAGTGGGAGAGAAAGAAGCAGGCTCATAGCGGAAGAGCCTGATGTGGGGCTCGATCCCATAACGCCGGGATCACGCCCTGAGCCGAACGCAGACACTTAACCGCTGTGCCACCCAGGCGCCCCTCTACAAAACATTTAAAGAACAGTTAATGCCTATTCTTCTCAAACTATTCCAAAATATGGAAAAGGAAGGAAAATGTCCAAATTCATTCTATGAGGCCAGCATTACCCTGATACCAAAACTAGATAAAAGACTCCACTAAAAGGGGTGCCTGGGTGGCACAGCGGTTAAGTGTCTGCCTTCGGCTCAGGGCGTGATCCCGGCGTTATGGGATCGAGCCCCATGTCAGGCTCTTCCGCTATGAGCCTGCTTCTTCCTCTCCCTCTCCCCCTGCTTGTGTTCCCTCTCTCGCTGGCTGTCTTTATCTCTGTCGAATAAATAATAAAATCTTTAAAAAAAAAAAAAAAGACTCCACTAAAAAAGAGAACTATAGGCCAATATCCCTGATGAACATAGATGCAAAAGTCCTCAGCAAAATACTAGCAAACTGAATCCAACTATACATTAAAAAAACCATTTACCACGGGGCACCTCAGTGGTTAAGTGTCTCATTCAGTTAGGTGTCTACCTGTGGCTCAGGTTGTGATCCCAGGGTCCTGGGATCAAGCTCCACATGCGGATCCCTGCTCAGCAGGGAGCCTGTTTCCCCATCTCCCTCTAGCCTTCCCTTCTGCTCTGCTCTCTTGCATGAGTTCTCTTTCTCAAATAAATAAATAAAATCTTAAAAAAAAAATCATTCACCATGATCAAGTGGGATTTACTACTGGGTTGCAAGGGTGATTTAATATTTACAAATCAATAAACATGATACATCACATTAATAAAAAGTGTAAGAACCATATGATCATTTCAATAGATGCATAAAAAGCATTTGACAAAGTACAATATCCATTCATGATAAAAACCCTCAACAAAGTAGGGCTAGAGGGAACACACCTCAACATAATAATGACGGTCATGTATGAAGACCCCCACAGGTAACTTCTTCAATAGGGAAAAACTGAGAGCTTTTCCTCTATGGTAAGGAACACGGCAGGGATGTCCACTATCATCAGTGTTATTTAACATAGTACTGGAAGTCCTAGCCACAGCAATCAGACAACAAAAAGAAATCAAAGGCATCCAGATTGGCAAGGAAGAAGTCGAACTTTCACTATTTGCAGATGACATGATACACTGTATAGAAAATCTGAAAGACTTCACCAAAAAGTTGCTAGAACTAATAAACAAATTCAGTAGAGTCACAAGATACAAAACACACAGAAATCTGCTGCATTTCTATACACCAACAATGAAGAGAAATTAAGGCATCAACCCCATTTACAACTCCACCAAAAACAGTAAGATACCTAGGAATAAACCTAACCAAAGAAGTAAAAGATCTATACCTTGACAACAACACTGATGAAATAAAGATGACACAAAGGAATAGAAAAGATATCCCATGCTCGCGGATTGGAAAAACAAGTATGTTAAAATGTCTATACTACCCAAAGCAATCTACACATTTAATGCAATCTCCACCAAAATACCAATAGCATTTTTCACAGAGCTAGAATAAATAATCCTAAATTTGTGTGGAACCACAAAAGACCCCAAATAGTGAAAGCAATCTTGAAAAAGAAAAGCAAAGCTGGAGACATCACAATTCAGGACTTCAAGTTATATTACAAAGCTGTAGTGATCAAGACGGTATGGTACTGGCATAAACACAGACACATAGATCTATTGAAAACAGAACAGAAAACCCAGAAATGAACCCACAACTATATGGACAGCTAATCTCCGACAAAGCAGGAAAGAATATCCAATGTGAAAGGCAGTCTCTTCAACAGCCTATGTTAGAAAACTAGAGGGCAACATGCAAAAGGATGAAACTAGAGCACTTTCTTATACCATACACAAAAATAAATACAAACTGGATTAAATGTGAGACCTGAAACCATAAAAATCCTAGAGGAGAACACAGGCAGTAACCTTTTTGACATTGGCTGTAGCAATTTCTTTCTAAATATGTCTTCTGCAGCAGGGAAGCAAAAGCAAAAATAAACTCTTGAGACTTCATCAAGATAAAAAGCTTCTGCACAGTGAAGGAAATAATAAAAAAAAACTAAAAGGCAGCCTATGGAATGGGAGAAGATATTTGCAAATGACATATCTGTTAAAGAGTTAGCATTCAAAATACATAAGGAACTTACCAAACTCAATACCCAAAATATAAATAACCCAATTTAAAAATGGGCAGAAAACATGAGTAGACATTTTTCCAAAGAAGATATCCAGATGGCCAACACTCACATGAAAAGATGCTCAACATCACTCATAATCAGGGAAATACAGATCAAAACTGCAATGAGATATCATAACATATCAGTCAGAATGGCTAAAGTCAACAACACAAGAAACAGCGATGTTGACGAGGATGTGGAGAAAGGGGTGGTATTTGTCTTTAAAATTTTATTTTAAATTTTGAGTTATTTTAAATATATAGTAAGGTACAGAATTTGATAGATTTGATAGATATTACTATAACATGCTCTAATGAATCAGATTAAAGAAATTTAAAATGTTGAAATACCTATTTTAGATATGAAAAATCTTAGTTTTATCTAAAGACATAAGAAATCTATTTCTTATCATGTCCTAGATCCATGATTATAAATGACAAGGTTAGATTGTGTTGGACCTTAGAAGCTATTAAAAAATTTTTTTAGTTTTAAACTGAAATAAGATGGGAAAGTATTAGACAATTTTGTGCTGAGCAGTGGTATAATCTGATATGTTCAATGGAACCACTATGCTATTATATTTAGCAAAGATTTAAAGTTAAAAGGGGGGGGGAGAAGATTGACCAATTAGGAAGTTTATTGAAATATTGCAATATTCCAGGGAGACAATGGCGTTAAAACAGAATAATTGTGGAAATAGTGAGGAGGACTTGAGTTAAATATAGAGATTATCTTATTGATTGATCTGATTGATGGAATCTGTGACACTAAAGTAGAGGTTTAAGGAGATGATACAATCAAAATTCTAGTTTTTAGTTTCTTGTCTCATTTCATTTTTGTTTTCTTTTGGACCTCTGAATCTGGAAGGATGGCATTAACTGTGACAGAAAAAGTTGTGGTTGGACCAGTTTATGAACAAAGGCTTAAGAAAGCATTAACATGTTTTAAGTTATTTTTCTTTGTCTTTTGGGGTCTTCAGTTTCTAGAAAATATTTCTAAGTGAGATTTATTCTTATGTATCCTATCCTAAACTATGTGTTAAGAGAAATCTGTAGGGTAGAGCAATGTAAAGCCTAATCACCAATTACGAATAAAAATGAAGAGTGCTTGAACATGGCAGCATTTGTTGTTAGAATGCATACGTATAAAATATATAAAATACACAAATTAGGGGTGCCTGAGTGGCTCAGTCGTTAAGCGTCTGCCTTTGGCCCAGTCATGATCCCAGGGTCCTGGAATCAAGCCCTGCATCTGGCTCCCTGCTCAGCTGGAAGCCTGCTTTTCCCTCTCCCACTCCCCCTGCTTGTGTTCCCTCTCTCTCTCTCTCTCTGTCAAATAAATAAATAAAATCTCTTAAAAAAATACACAAGTCATATATGTACTAAGATCTTTATATCTTCCTAATAGATTTCAAAAATTGTTGAGCTTCCTAAAAAATGTTAAAGTATGTCCATATTCAGATTATTTTGTAATTATTTTGTTCCAAAAAACTGAAACACATTAAACACATAAAGCCTCAGGAAGGAAAGAATATGTGCCATTCAAAAAATATATCTACAGAATACTTAACCACTAATGAGTGCAGCAGCTGTTTTTTTCATTTCTTCTCTCTGGATCTTCCTACACATTTATTTTACCTACCATCCCACACAACTGAATTCTAGGCATCTTCTACCATGTGAAAATATGCATTATGACAGCTCGACATGAGGTTATTAACCTGTGAGTCTACATGAACTTTTGAGCTTGGATCTCTGCAGACAAATCTCACATTTTGAGGAATGAAATCTAATTAGCTCAGAGTGGCTGAGACCGCAGTCTACAGTGGCAAAGGCAACAGGATAATGGGATGCTTAAGGAGGGCAATTCTGCTAAGAAAGAACTCTAAGTGAGGAGCATGTTATTTTCTATCACTAGTGTAAATTGTAAGGAAACTAATTTTACTATAAAAATTAGCAAAAAATAGCTTATTGATCAGCATATAAATGTTTTTAATGTTACTTTCAGAAGTAATATTGGTTATTAACTATTTACCTTTTTCTTTATGAATAAACTCCCAGATATACAACCCAGGATAGTGCTTACCAATGACATAAAAATACCATTCTGGAGACATGAATATTAGAATTGCTACTGCAAAAGGTTAATTTTTCAGGTTGCTGAAAAATGTGAGGTAAATTCTTCAGCCATTTTTGAGTTAAATCAACTGTAAAATAATTATAAGTTTCTCCAAGTCTCTATAGGAGTTTTGCTCTGAAATAACTTAAAGTGGAAAAAGTCTAAAATTGCAGATATCTCATGCACTTAATCCTCTCTAAGCAATTGTGCAAATTTAGAGCAAAAACTACAGCAATGTTGAGTCAAACACCGATTTCACACCTATATTCATGACAAAAGTCTAGTTTATAAATAGTATTTCAGTATTTGCAGAATACTGTCATGAAAATTATGATGTCTAATAATCTCTTTCCTGTTAGAAACATTCAATTACTTTTTAAATAATACTTCGATTTATAATAAAATGTGGGTATATAATATTAACTTTCACCATTATTGCTTGAAATTTCATCATGCATTAATAGTAAATCATTAATTTTTAATGCTTCTAATTTTATCAGAATAACAAAGTTGAAAATTTGCTTTAAAAAGGCAGAAATGATGTTGATATATAGCTTAATACTTACATTAATTTTTGTCATAGTTTTCTAGTTATTTAAGTTGTATTTGCATAATATACTACATAATTAATGTCACCTCTATAGTCAGTTTCATATATGTTATCCAGAGAACCACTCACTTTCACACTTTTCTGCATCATTATAGTCTCTTTTTGTATTGGATTCTTCCTTTCTTCACTTTCTGCACTGACAAATCTCGTAACACTGGTTTCCTTAACTTCCTATAATCTGGGTTCCATACCCTTCTAAATATATATTATTTAATTCGGATTCAGATTTATTTCATCATTCAGATTCAAGTAACTTTCCTGAGCACTTACTTTAGACCTTAACATATGTAATATTATCTTTAATTCTTGTAAGTGGGCTTATCCATGTACCTATTAAATAGAAGAGTAAATACCCTCAGAAATTTGAAAGCATTTGGCTTAAGGAGAGCTATATATTTGATTTAGGTTTTGATGTACATCAGTTAGAATCAATCATAAGAGAGAAATCGCATCATAATTTGAATAGGGAAAGTTTAATATAAAGAAAAATTATCCATAATAAGAGATTAAAGTGATAGGCGTTATCTACTAAAAAGTAAAGAGAACTTTACAATTTTAGAAATAGCAGATACTAAAAGCAACCACTATTACTAAAGCTAAGACAGAGCACCCCAAAAAAGAGACCCCTTGGATGAGGATGAAGAGCTGGTTAGAGAGGGAATTTGTGGCACACTGAATGGCAGAGAAGTCACTGGGGTGCCATGTCAGTAGATCTTGCTGAAAAGCCTTATTCTGAAGTTTGCTGGAAATCTGCTATGATACCTTGGAAAGATGTTCATGGAGTAGTGTATCACCAGATACATTCTGCTAAAAAACTGTCCAAGGGGGATGTGGAGGAAAGCTAATGACTACTAGATGCTGCTATGGTCCATGCATTGCAGGGGCCGGGCACTGGAGAAGCTGTGAGTGCTGCAGGAGCCTCTGGCTAAACAAGCTGTGAGCCCTGCACTAGCCAGAGCCACTCTTTCACCCAAGTGGTAGATGCTACAGGGAAGCTGCTGACCTGAGTGCCGCTGGCCATGATGCCCTGTGAAAGCCAGACAACAGAGGAGCGGAGGGCAGTTAAAGACGCAAATGCTGCAGGACCCTACAAGTGACCACGCTCAAACAGGAGGCAAAACCCTTTCCTCCTGCAATGTCTCTCCAGCATCCTCCACTGACAAAGTTTCAATGCCAGCTAGTAAAGGGAAAGTATTTACAAGATCAAGATTAAGTTTTTCAAAGCAGGCCAAATGAGGTAAGTTTAGAGCTAAGAAACAATAAATCAATAAATGACATTATTATACAAATCCAAAATCTTTATTTTCAGGTTAGATTTGAATTTTAACTTTTCATCCCCCATTTCAGATTTATGTAATTGGAAATTTCCTCCCACCATAATACTCAATTCTACTTCATGATAATGTTGAACAAATATAGAGAAATAAACTGATTAAACCCATGGCAGACCCCAAGGATCCATAATTATTAATTAATTAATTAATTAATGTGCTCAGGATCAATAATGGATGTATACATCACCTAGTTCTCCTTTTATTTTTAGATCAATACAAAAGGATCTAGCAGGGAAACAACACTTGGGCTATGAAAGTTTAAATCACATATATATTTCTTAAAAGCTTTTATTTATTTATTTGACAGAGAGACAGCCAGCGAGAGAGGAAATACAAGCTGGGGGAGTGGGAGAGGAAGAAGCAGGCTCCCAGCGGAGGAGCCTGACATGGGGCTCGATCCTGAGTGCCAGTATCACGCCCTGAGCAGAAGGCAGACGCTTAACAACTGCGCCACCCAGGCGCCCCTAAATCACATATTCAAAGAAGCACCAGCACTTCCTTCCATGTGAGATCAGAAGCTGATATTCATCATCAGTGTGCCACGGCAGAAACAGGGTTCCAGGCATACTCAACCACCTTAGTTGTTTTGTCCAAGGAAGTCTCATTCCCTCTCTGGCATGACTATTAGTTGGAATCCAGCCTTGATACTGAGCTGTTCATCATGACAGGACTGAGTGGATGCCTTAGAAAACTACAGGACTGATTAAACATTACCTGTGGCCATTACCATCGAGATTTTGGGAGGCCAAATCGCATGGAATAAAACCTAGACAAGTAAACCCTTACCTCTGACAGATTGTAGGAATTCTATTCACTGGCGACCACAACTTCAATTTTCTTAACTAGATATTTCAGCCAAGATTCACAGTTTTCCTGTGGCCATCTTTTTTTTTTCTTCATACCAATTATCAAAACTTTTGTATGGTTTTGATCATCTTAAAATTCTCCTACTTCTGTGGAATCCAAATAAGTATTTATTACCCATTACACTAGATTTTTAGTTTTATTGAATTCAGTTGAAATTATTGTTATTTCTTAGTAGTGAAAAGACTACTGAAAGCTACAGAAGTCCTGCTTATGAGACTTAGCCCTACCACTTATATATCATATTACTCCATATACTTAATTTTCTCTTCCTAGATTTTAGATTTTAATTTCCTCCTCTCAAAATGAGCATCGAAGTCAGTATCTAAGGCATTTCCAAATTCTAGGTAGTGGGGCAGAGAATCAATAGATAAAGTGGTATATATTATTACTGCTCTTCAATATTTCTGGTTCTCTTTCCCATCTGGGGCACATCAGAGGACTGAAGTTCCTAGTCATCTGGAAGTTAGACATAGTCAGATGGCTTTTTGACCAATACATTGTTATCTGAAGTATGAATGCCGTTTCTAGGTGATAGCAGTTATGATAATTCTTGTCATGCCACTCTGATCTTACAAGTAAGCATTCATATGGTGATGCCTCAGATCAAAGCAGCCTGAAATGATAACTCAGTATAGGGAACAAGTGCTAGGAGAGCTTGCCCTAACCACTGTGGGAATTACGTAAATAAGAAATGAACTTTTGGGGCACCTGGGTGGTTCAGTCAGTTAAGCCTCTGCCTTTGGCTCAGGTCATGATCTCAGGGTCCTGGGATGGTGCTCTGTGTTGGGCTCCCTGCTCAGCGGAAGTCTGCTTCTCCCTCTGCTCTCCCCTGCCCCTGCTCATGTCTGCACACACTCGTTCTCTCTCTCTCAAATAAATAAATAAAATCTAATAAAAAAAGATAAATGAACTTTTGTCATTTTAAGTTAACTGGCTTATTTGATACCACTGAATAACATAAAAGATTTTTAAAAATATTACTGTAGCTAGCTAGATGAGAAGCCAGAAGGATACTTACATAGGCACACAGAACAATAGAAGGTAATTTATTTAGCACTTACAACAATGACAAGTACCACTCTAGGAGTTTTATTTATTATCTCATACATATTTACCCCAACCACTTAAAAAGATAAATTTATGATTACTATTTTATAAGATATCACTGAGAACGGGAAAGTTTCAGTAATATCCTCAAGTTCACAGATTACAAAATGCATATTCTGAAAATATAACTCGTGCTGTCTTTCTTAGCCACTGAAGACAGATAGCTAAATCGATGGGGATTTCTCTAAAGAGAGTTTCAAGTAACATATTTGAGTGGTACAGCAAAGGAACATATTTTGTAAGAGAGAAAGTTTCTTATTTGTAACACAGCTTGGGTTTGGCCAAAAATGTTATAGTGAATCATCAATATTATTTATAAAGTATTTAATTTTCAACATCCCATCTATTACATGTTGAAACAATGTAAGATATAATAAAGTAAAATAATAATTGAGTAGATAAATTAATACATATTGAATGATCTTGACTGACCTATGTTTTGATTTATCCTCCAACAATTCTTTCTCAATACTTATTAAAATACTTCCAGTTGACAAAGCCTTAATGAACTTAGCCAAATCTACTAGCCTGAAACACCAGACCAAGAACGACTCAACTGAAAGTCAAATCTGTGTGATAACTATGATATTTGTAATTGTCTATTTTGAAATTCAGTTATCATTTTGAAATTAAACCAAAATTTGGTTTTGGCCTAGAAAATCTAAGTCTTTCAGTATTTCCAGTGAAGTACAACACGCTGTCACCTTAACTGAAATTGTGCTACTTGAATTCAACGATAACATAACTCAACATCAGAGATTACAGGGCAATAAACTTCTACTAAATTAAATAGGCAAACAAAATGAGCTTTTTCTTCTTCCCCTTCTTTTAAATGTTAGGTTGGGCTTAGTACACGTTTTATGTTGAAACTGTTTCAACATACTGGCAAATTTCATTCCAAGTATTTAGAGCTATTTTGAAACACTGTGTAGAATTAATATGAAACAAATTTGACAGTATATCATTTTTGGTCATTTTCATAAAATCAAATATAAAAACTAAAATATACTAGGGGATCAAAGGTGGCAGCAATGACAGGAGAAGTAGAATGATAAAGAGGTACCAATACTTACCAAAGACATTGTTAATAGTGGTAAAGAAAGTTCCCTGATGATAGTCTTTGAGACTATCAAACTGAATTTCACAATTCAGTTTGCTGAGGGGTTGATAGTTTAGATTAGTTATACTCTAGATTAGAGTTGGGTAAACTAGAAAGAATACTTCATGACTCAATGCACTTCCCTGATTAACTGAACTTCTGTGAAACACACACATGCAAACACATACACTAAACTAAATAGATAGGCTTCTAAAATATGTTGCTAGAACACTAATAAATGTTTTAAATAATCTAAATATACAGAAGTAATCATCATGCAAAACACTATTGGCTTTAAGGTTACTTCCTTATCTTGTTAAAAAGTAAAGATTATTGTGAGAATTTAATTTGATGAAAATCTACCTTATAAAGCATAATCTGTAAATAGGAATATTAATAAATAAAAGTTTACATTCTTTCTTTGTAATATAAAATTAAAAGAACAGAGCCACCCAGGTGTCCCTCATCACTGTTTCTTATATAAAACACTATAGAGCAACATAGAGACAAAATAGAAGAGAAAACAAATAAAAAATAGAGACAGAAGCACAGACATGATTGGTAAATTCAATTATCTTATTTAAAAGTAGTTTCTTTTGGGGCGCCTGGGTGACTCAGTCGGTTAAGCGTCTGTCTTCACCTCAAGTCATGGTCTCAGGGTCCTGGGATTGAGACCCGCATCAGGCTCCCTGCTCAGAGGGTAGCCTGCTTCTCCTTCCCCCTCTGCCGCTCCCCCTGCTTGTGTGCTCTCTCTCTCTCTCCTGCTCTCTCTCTCTGTCAAATAAAATAAAAGTAGTTTATTTAGAACACATTTTCTTCCTTCCCTCAAAAGACATTTGAAAATAATAATTTTAAAAAATCCTAGCGTCACTGGGACATAGGAGATGGTGTCTTCAATGACCAGAATTTTGAGGAATTTCTGGAAGACATGAAGCAGATGGGAACAGATGGAGGGCAAAGCTGATCAGTGCAGAATAGCCTTTGATTCAAAGTAGCCAAGACGAGAAAACCTGGAGGAACAAGCAAGCTCATTTTCTAAACTGAGCCCTGAAAACAATCAAAGCTCAGAACAGAAGGGACTGGAAGCAAGGCAAACTGGGTAATAAGGCAGAAACTAAAGGGATTTAGATTCTAAGCCGGCTATCCCCATACAAAGTGGCTGGTACAATCTCAGTTGCCAGAGACTGTTTAAAAATGAACTGAGGGATATGGCACTAAAATCTGTCAGTGTGGGCAGCAGAGACAAAGAGAAGAAATTTACCACAGGAAACATTTGGGTACCATTAATAAAAATTGGAAGAAAAAAGTGATTTATTATATTTGAAAAACACCCTGAATCATCTGGTATTTTCTTTCCTATTGGACCCTTGGAACTAATACTCTAACTGGACACAAACAACCCTAGTATCTCACAGCGTTTGGAAGATTGGGCAGCTTGGGGAACAGTAAGGGAGATCAAATACAGGACTTTTGGGATCTCTTCCCATGACCAATACAATGAACAGAGCTAACCATAGTCTATACAAACTTCTCTTGGTGTGAAAAGCAACTTAAAGGGGATTATACCATTTAAGGAACTCCATAGCCAATCCCCTGATTGAAGAAGTTTACCATCTACTGGAAGGCTTCCAAATAGATCCAAACTCTCATGTCAAACATCCCAATTATCCAACACACACACACAAATTCCCATTGACCAAAGCCCTGCACTGGTCACTAGTCTGGGACTGGATAAAGAGGATGGATAGGGAAGTAATCTTTTTCATAAACTCTCGCTTAAATGGATGAAAAAATAGGCCAAACATCTAGTTTATTAATTTTAGTTTTCTGAAAAGTTCTTAATATGATTTAAAAGGGGATTATGAAAGAGTTTTGCATATGGTATAACCTAGTAATATTTATTAATTTTTTTCACTGCATTGTATAAGGCAACCAGACAATAATTTAGTTCTACATAATTGAATAGACACTAAAGCTGATTAAGTATATGAGAAGAAAGCACTTGCTTCAGAAGAAAAATACTGGGACAATGACCAGTAAGGGTGGGATTGGTTTATTGAACATTCGGCTCATTTTGATGTCATCCTTTGCAATTAGTGTGTCATTTTTGCTTTTTGGGAACCAACATATATAACAGAGACACAAAATAATGTCAGAATATATGGTCCAGAATGTGAAATTAGCCTTCTAATTGTTGATGGCCTCAATTGTTCCAGAAAAAAATGCCAGGAAAATGAGAGCATTCTGCCTTAGGGACACGTGTGTGACATCAGCACACAAGACATTTACTACAACAGCTTTGCTCACGTTGTTACCAGCAATTAATAAGTTTAATCATAGTTATTAACTGCCTTATGTTAGGCATGTTCTATTTATTTTCCTCTGAAGGGATGTGGAGAGTTTGAAGTAAGATTTCTGTTTTTTTTTTTTTATCAACTTACACTGAAATAAAAAATGTACTCCTGTCCCTCAGAATGCTGAACAGTGACACGATTCTTGAGGAATACTAAACCAGCTATCAGTACACATCAATCTAGGCTTTCTTTTTCAAAAATGGGACATATCTAAAAAAATTAAAATCAGACACACGAGGAGGAATGAGAAATTTTCAAAAAGGGTGTGTAATGAGTGACTTACTTAGGACAATTAGCTACAATAAAAAAGCTGAGTGCAGAAAACAAAAAAGGACTTTTAATAAAAACAACTCTACTTAAGTACTTTTTTCAAGAAGCAACCAATAAATAAGCTTGGAAAAAAAGAATATTTTTGGAAGTAAAATGTACGGTGGCCAAATAATGGGAACGAGCTCAGGAGAGGAACTGAATGGGTAATACTGAACAGTGACTGATCTTGAAGATGAACATTAGATATTACACTGGCATACAGAACAAAGACACAAAGAAGAAACTGAAGTACTGAGTGCAAAAAACATGACACATGAGAGCTAGAACATCAATCAATATAATAATAGTTCTAAGATAACAAAATGGAGAGGATGAGGAAGTAGAACATAATCAAATTAACGGTGAAAACTGAAATAACAAGTTAACTTTCTAGGGACGCCTGGGTGGTTCAGTCGTTTAAGCATCTGCCTTCAGCTCAGGTCATGATCCCAGGGTCCTAGGATTGAGTCCTGGGATGAGACCGGCATCAGGCTCCTTGCTCAGCAGGGAGCCTGCTTCCCCTTCTCCCTGCCACTCCCCCCACTTGTGCTCTCTCTGGCTCTCTCTCTAACGAATAAATAAATAAAATCTTAACAACAACAACAACAACAAAAACAAAAAGAGTTAACTTTTTAATACCAAAAAGGCCACTGAATAATGAACATTAGGACTGAAAACAAAACATCACTCAGTGACAGTCATATATTCTAAGAACTAAAAAGAACCCTATAAGCTTCTTGATTGGGGGAGATGGTTACAAAGGAAAGGGAATCAGCTTAGCATTAGAAATCTCCTCCAGAATACCAAACTATAGAAGACCATGTAAGAGAAAAATTGCAAGGTCTTTACTGGAAAAGCATTGTGACTTCTGGATTCCGTGCTGGTACAAATGGGAAGGGTGTAGAAAAGATCTTTTTGTATACGCAAAGACTAAACTATATGTGATCTGTAGGTACAGTTTTTGTTGTGTCTGTCTTGTAATTAGTTATTCTGGTAGAACTCTGGAAGGAGGAAAATTGCTCTATTCCACATTAGTCATAGCTGTGTTGGGAAATACTATTTCATTAGCTGCACAAAAAGTATCGCAGGTATCACAAGTAGATACAATTACACTACCCAACGTACCTAGGCAAATAAATTATTCCAGGGATGAGCATGGACTCAAGCTGAGCTAACTGTATGCCCTACTGAGTATTTTTCCTCATTGAATTTGATGGAAGTACTCTCTTTAATTTTTTCCACCATATAATATTGCTAACTCAGGAATAACAGTTCTAAATTTGTGATGAAACTTAACTTAAATAATAAATTCAACAAATGAAGTAGAAAACAAAGAAACATACATATTGATAGCTAGACGATAGATAAATTGACTAACTTCTGTGCAAAACTATACCTCTGATATTTCAGATAATAAGGAAACTATTCTATTCTTCTTCTTCTTTCTTTTTTTTTTTTTTTTAGTTATCTCTTACTTCATGGTGAATTCGCCACCCATTGCACCTGAAATATTCTAGACTCATCCAAAAATATACTTGAAAAATAAATTTGGTAAAACAAAAACTAAATAATAAAATACAAATCAAGAAGTGGAATAACAATATACAGGAAGAAATGGGAAAAACTAAACCAACAAAAATAATATGTAGGACTCTAGTTGGTAATGTAATTTTTTAAATTTAATGCAAAAAAATCAAAGCAAATTTTTTTTATTGAGATGTAGTTGATATCTTAAAACAAAAGTTTTATAAGTAGTATGAATTAAGATTCTATATGATTTTTAATGTAATTATTTAGTGATTATTAAAGAAATTATGATCAAATCTAGTTGATAAATATTTCTGAGTGACTGATGTTAGAGAAAATATAATTAGATAAAATATTCAAAGCAATAGCAACAATGAACTAAAACATTTGATTAATAAATGTGAAATAAATTGAAAGGGAAACTACAAAAATGAAAAAGTACAGATTACAAGAATAAAGCTGAACTTATTTAAAAATAAATTAATCACAAGTGAATACAGCCCACGAGTTAAATAAGAACATGCATGAATTGCATAAGCAAACCAAAATGCAGACAAACCAAACATGAGTGATAAGTTAATATTAAATACCACAAACAGCTGAAAATAATGGAATTGACCAGGATGCACAAAACAAATGCAAGCGAACAAAAAGCAGAAAGAGAAATATTAACATTCTGCAAAGATTATTTCAAGAAAGCAATGGTTATCTTGGGAAGATAAAAAAAGTAGTATTGAAAAAATGCACTATACCAAGATGATAAAATAATATATAACATATATATAATACTGCATGAAATTAATTTTAAGGTAAAAATATGAGGATTTTTACAAAACCAAATTCATAATGAAAAACTCACTCTTCCTTAACAAATCAAGAGATAAATTTCACATTTCAGTCAATGGACACTTGAGCTGTTTCCATAATTTGGCTACTATAAATAATGCTACAATAAGCATCAGGGTGCATGTGTCCATTTGCATTAGTATGCTTTGGGTAAAAACCTTAGTAGTGTGATTGCTGGATTGTAAAGTAGTTACGTTTTTAACTTTTTTAACTTTTTCAGAAAGTTCCATAGTGTTTTCTGGAGTAGCTGCACTAGTTTGCATTCTCACCAACAGTACAAGAAACTTCCCCTTTCTCCACATTCTTGCCAACACCTGCTGTTTCTTGTGTTGTTGACTTTAGCCATTCTGACAGGTGTGAGATGGTATCTCATTGTCACTTTGATTTACATTTCCCTGATGATAAGTGATGTTTAGCACTACCAGGTATTTACCCAAAGAATACAAAAATACTAATTCAAAAGAGATACATCCACCACAGTGTTTAGAGTTAACATTACCTACAATAGCCAAATATAGAAACAGCTCAAGTGTTCATCAATTAATGAATGGATAAAGAAGTGGGGTGTGTGTGTGTATATATATATACACACACAATGGAATATTACTTAGCCATAAAAAAAGAAACCTTGCCATTTGCAACAACAGGGATGGAAGTAGAAAGTTTTATGCTACACAAAATAAGTTTGAGAAAGATAAATACCACATGATTTCACTCAAATGTGGAATTTAAGAAACAAATGAGCAAAGGAAAAAAAGAGATAGGGAGAGGCTAACCAAGAAACAGACTCTTATCTATAGAGAACAAATTGATGGTTACCAGAGGGGAGGTGGGTGGGGGGATGGGTGAAACAGATAATGGGGATTAAGGAGTGCACTTGTGATAAGCACCGGGTGTTGTATAGAAGTGTTAAGTCACCGTTAAGTCACTATATTGTACTATACTGTACACTTGACAATAATATTACACTGTACATTAACTGAAATTAAATACAAACTATTTTTATTTAAAAAATGAATTTCATAGGAGTTGAGAAAAAGAGTACATAGCATAATGCACAAATAAATAATAAACAAACAGACCCAATAAACAAGAAGACTCAAATCTAAATGACTTGATGAAAGGAAATTTAAGTACTGCTTATGCTATATTAACTACATGGTTCCACTATGCAGCTTGTCTATTCTTCATTATTCAGGATTCGAAACGAGTCAATCTTAACATAACTTTCTGCTGTTGGGACAGAAAGGGGAAAATGACTAATAATACACTGTCCCTCAAAAAAAATCTACCTTGAAGCAACGAACTTCACTTCTAATCACATTTTATTATCTAAAATCAATTTCCATGGCTACAGCTAATGCCAAAGAAGATAGGAAAGGTTTTTTTTTGTCTTGAAGGCAGAGAGTCAGAAATAATTCATGAACGCTAATGACTCACACACTCCCTCCTTCTGGTCATCAAAAAGATGTCTCACCCTCCATTCTGAAGACAAAATAAACTCAACTCTCCCCAGAGAAATACAAACACAAAAGTCCACCCAGACATAGTATCAAAGCTCAGCAACTCTGAGCAACACACAGTTCATTTCTTTTTTTTTTTTTTAAAGATTTTATTTATTTATTTATTTGACAGAGACAGAGACAGCCAGCGAGAGAGGAAACACAAGCAGGGGGAGTGGGAGAGGAAGAAGCAGGCTCATAGCAGAGGAGCCTGATGTGGGGCTCGATCCCATAACGCCGGGATCACGCCCTGAGCCGAAGGCAGGTGCTTAACCGCTGTGCCACCCAGGCGCCCCACACAGTTCATTTCTTGACATAATTTTCATATCTGTTGTATTTCTTTGCTTTTTGTTCCCAGACCCTGCCCTCTTTGTTTCTCTCTTTTCATCTATGAATTTATTAGGCTTTGATAGAAGAGTTATACACACTTGGCTTCTTTTCCATAAACTATTGTTTAATTGGTAGACTTTAATTTTGTCACTTTAATTAATTTTTTACCATTTAATAATGAATTCCTTCGATTTAATCTCATAACCAATTCTAAGTTTTCATTGGCCTTTGAAGTTTGAAGTCCTCTGGAGTTTTTTTCTCCCCTGCCTCCGGGTTTGAGCAGAATTTATCTTTTAGAAACCTGGAATCCTTGCATTTCTAGCCCTTCTCTTTTATGTTTTCATTCTCCTTCAAATCTCCTATATATTTTATCTTGCAGTCATCTTTTTTTATAATAGTATTTAATCTGTTGAAACCATTGGCTTCATACACCCTGACAGAGTTTATGTTTTCTAACATCTTCCCATATAAATAAAAGCTCAATAGTTACATTACAATATTCCACTTTATCACAGGGACAATTTTATCAAATGTTCCGTCACTATATAATATTTATCATTGTCCTTCTAGACTCCATTATCAATATCTTCTAACCCTTTAAACCAATTGACTGAAACCATTGTTATGGTTTTTATGTGTGTGTTTTGTTTTTGCCACAATAGCACCTACCTCAAGAATCAGTGGTGGTTGTTTTTTGTTTTTGTTTTTTCATATCAGTCTTGCTGTAGTAACAGATTAGCGGAAACCTCATGGCATAATACAGCAAATAGTTCATTCTTAGTCATACTCCCTGTCACAGAGGCTCTGCTCATCTTAGTTGGTTAGTTAGCAGGGCAGCTTCTACTCTGACACGTGCTCCAAAATCTCCATGGAAAGAAAAGGCTCTCAGAGTTTCTAAGAGACAAACATCACATATGCTCTCATTTCACTGACCTGAAGAAGTCTCACAATGTAACAAATATTGTTGAAAGGTAGTAGAGAGGTACAATTCAAGCACGTGGCCGATGCTATGCTAGCATTCAAGTATAAGGAAGTAAACCAAACAGAAAAAGTTCTTAACATCTTTGAAATTTTATTTTTTATTTAAATGAAGGCAAAGTGAATTTGCTTTTGATTTTTTTAAAAGGTAATTTTAGAAGCTTTAAAAAATTTATTGTGTTTTGCTTCTTTTATTTAAAACTTCTAGCTTTTTAACAAATTTCTTCTAGGGGCACCTGGGTGGCTGAGTCGTTAAGCATCTGCCTTCGGCTCAAGGCCTGATCCCAGGGTCCTGGGATCGAGCCCCGCATCGGGCTCCCTGCTCTCCTGGGAGCGTGCTTCTTCCTCTCCCACTCCCCCTGCTTGTGTTCCCTCTCTCGCTGGCTGTCTTCCTGTCAAATAAATAAATAAAATCTTAAAAAAAAAATTTCTTCTAGATTCACTATGTCATACTCAGAGAATACAGTGGTTTGCTACCCAATTTTAAGTGTGTTATTAAGTGCATTAATGTTCTATTGCTACATAACAAATTACCACAAGTTTAGCAGCTAAAAACAATACACACTTATTATCTCACAGTTTCCATGGGTCAGGAGTCTGGGGTTCTCAGTCAGGGTCTTAAAAGTTTGCCATCAGGTATCAGCTTAGTTGTACTGTCATCAAAGCCTTGAAGGGGAAAAAAATCTGCTTCCAAACTCCAAAACTTTGGCAGAATTGATCGTCCTGTGGATATAGACCTGAAAACTGTTCTCTCGCTGGCTATCACCAGCTGCTGCTGTCAGCTCCTACATGTCACCAATGGCTTCATGCCACATGGCCTTTGCCCCAGGTCCTTGGAGAAAATGGTGTTTCAATTCTTCAAAGTCAACAAGTCCAAGAAGCCTCTCTTCTCCAGGAGGGTCCAATTCCTCTTTTAACATTTTCAGTTGATTAAGTCAGTCCCAAATATGGTCATTTTGATTAACATAAAATCAAAAGTCAAAAAGTAATAGGATGAGACTAGGTTACAAAAAAAAAAATTGTGACTTTCATTTGATGGCATCATCTCTTGTTCTCACTCACTCATTCTGATGAAACCAGCAGCCATGTGGTGAGCTGTCTCAGGGAGAGGCACAATTGGCAAGTAATTAGGGCAGCTTCAGGTCAACAACAGCCAGTGAGGAACTGAGGCCATTTGTCTAAGAACCCATGAAGAACTGAATCCTTCCAACAAGAACATGAGTGAACCTGGAAGTGAATGGTCTCCCAGGTGAAACTCAGCAGGTACTTTGCCTACAGCCTTGTGAGAGACCCAGAGATGGAGAATTCAGCTTAATCACACTGAAATGTCTTCTTTTTTTTTTTAAAGATTTTATTTATTTATTTGACAGAGACAGAGACAGCCAACGAGAGAGGGAACACAAGCAGGGAGAGTGGGAGAGGAAGAAGCAGGCTCCCAGCAGAGCAGGGAGCCCGATGCAGGGCTCCATCCCAGGACCCTGGGATCATGCCCTGAGCCGAAGGCAGATGCTTAACGACTGAGCCACCCAGGCGCCCCTGAAATTTCTGACCCACAGAAACAGAATGAAAATAAATGTTTGTTTTACCCATCCTTTAAATTCTGGGGTAACTTGTTACACAGTGATAGATAGTTAATACAATCTTTTGTGTGATCATTTTTCTCCAAATATGTGTCAAACATGTATTTCCCTGCACTAACTATTTCCAATAGGACGTATCTCAGTCTGTCTATAGAGCAACCTTCAAAGTTCAGTAGATGAATAAATAAACTAATATCTAAAATGCTTCATTGAACAAGCATCAAGTTTTACAAAACTGAAAGCATATAAATGAATTCATTAAGCTCAAATAATTATACACAATTTGGGAATTATTTTTAGTATTTTAATAAATATAATTTTATGCATATGTTATCCATGAAACACTTTTTACTTCTGAATCAAATTATAATAAATAATAAAAATTGATTCAGAAACATGAAATGCTTAAGATACAAAAAATAAAATTAATCTGAATTACATAATTAAATTTGTTTTCTTGAAACTAAGAGTATTTAAAAATAAGTTAAATTGTTCTACTAAGCCAAGTAAACATATATCTACTTTAAAATACAAGGAGTACTCAAAAAGTAACAACACGGAAATATTCTTTAATCTGATGTTATTTTTTTTAAGATTTTACTTATTTATTTGAGAGAGAGAGAGAGAGAGCATGAGCAGGGGAGGAGGCAGGAAGAGGTAAAGGGAGAAGCAGACTCCCTGCTGGGCAGAGACCTCTATATGGCCCTGGATCCCAGGACCCTGGGATCATGACCTGAGCCAAAGACAGATGCTTAACCAACTCAGCCACCCAGGTGCCTCCCCTAACCTGATGTTATTAAAGCCAGTGTTTTCTTATAGAGTAGATGTATGCGCTTAAATTTTCCCCTAGATTCACTCACTGAATCTGGTTTACTATATCAGGAATTCCCTCAGCTCTGGGTAGGTTTATTTCAATCTATTAAACACTTGTGCTGATTTCATCTGACATTTAGTAGTGTGCAAGCTCTAACAGCTCAGTAACTCACATGAAAAGTGCAACTGCAAACATCCAAGGAGTGGAATTTGCCATGATTCATGAGAGCAAATATTGTATGCCACTAAAAATATAGGAACGTTGCCAAAACAAGACAGCTGATAACTACTCTTATTTCCCATCTCCTATAAACTGTGTACTATAGGAATTACTAGCAATTCTCACATTTTTTGTTCTCTTGCTGAATATCATTGTGTAAAGTTCAAGAACCAGTAACCGTAGAGAAGTAAGAAAGAACAACCTGGCATAAATATTACAAGTATTTCTTGTGACAGTATAGGGAGGATTTTGTACATGATAATGTTCATAAGGAAAAACTATAGGAAACCATTCTGTACTTAATATCAATCCGTGTTGAAAATACTATTTGCATATTTACATAAATATTTCACATATTTATTTGGCAATATATAAAATAAAGCTACATGTAAAATGAACATATATTTGTACCTTTTGAGGTTTTCTTAAACTCAATGTGTATGTGTTATGTTTTATAATAAGTAAAATATTTAATATAGTCATATTCATAGTATCTGTTATACAACATAATACTTATATTTTGTATATTGTTATTTAAATATTCTATTTATTATCTTCTTCATACACTATTCATCACTGTACATACTATACATTTATCCACATATTATTTATAAAATCATATACTAATACCCATGAGTTCTTTTATTCTAACATATTACTTTTGCTTCAGATGGTGATTTTATTTATTATTATTTTTAAAGACTTTGTTTATTTGTGAGAGAGAGAGAGAGAGGGAGAGAGAGAGAGGGCAAGCAAGCATGAGTGGAGGGGAGGGGCAGAAGGACAAACAGACTCCCCATTGAGCAGGGAGCCCAATGTAGGGCTCCATCCCAGGACCCTGAGACATGACCTGAGCTAAAGGCAGATACTTAACCAACTGAGCCACCCAGGCACCCCCAAATGGTGATTTTAGAACATAATATAGGAATAGATTCTAGTATACTTTCTTCCAGAATGTTTACTATAATTTAAGTTAAAAACTGCATCTCTGGCAAAATATGGATTTGGTAAATTCTCATTAGAAAATACGTAATGCTTCATTTTCAGATTATAATGCTTCATTTTCAGGTTATACTATACCAATGTTTCAAATATATGTAGATGAGGCATAAGTATTGATCCTTCATTTTATGACAATGCAATATATATTATTACATATGGATGAGTTGCAAGATGATTGGAGATGAGGGCAAAAGTATATAATTATGTAATGGATAAAAGCTGAAAATCTAATAGAGAAGCCTGTCATGTTCATAAGACATATACATCAAATTTTATATTACAAATTGAAATGTGCATATCATTACATTTCTTCTTTTTCTACCATTTCTTCTAAATCTGCATGTTGAAAAACTGTTATCACCTCGGAGTCCCTGCAATAATTTTCATTCTTCTCCTACTTTCAGTACATGCCTCAAATTAGAGGTTGAAAAATTTTTGAGGGTCAATGTATATCTGAGATTCTTTCTAAAGGAAAATATTATTAAAACATATCATACTCATCTTTAAAACTGCAGAATTAATCTCAGTTCTCTAGAGCATTCTTATTTAACCCTAATATCCTTTCAACTAATTCTCTATTAAGATAGTATATTTGATAGCTAGATTTATATAGGGTACATGAAGCATAGCGACAACAAAAAAGTTGTCAAAAAATCGGAGGGGAAACAGGATAGTGGTTCCCTCTAAAAGGGAGTCAGCAGGACGGAACGAAAAAGATGCAACAGTATTGTTTATTTGGGTTTATAGGTGAACATATTGTGGTAGATTCCTCATTATATACCTATATGTTGCATGAATTTTAACTAAGTATTAATAATTTCTATTATTTCTAAAGTAAGACAAAAAGAATGGTTAAGGTTATTCATACTAACTAATGAAGTACAAAAATAATTGCAGTTTGCTTTCAACACAGCCCTAGTTCCAAAAACTTCTGTAGATGTCCAAACACTTCATAACCACAGGGGCTGCCATTTACCCAGGCTACAGTGTGAGTGATAACCCCCAGAGTTGAGCAGGGCAGTGGTCTATTAGTTGTTACTCTACATGAGCAGGGACTAGTTCAGGAAAAAAATAACTACTCTATGTTGAAGAAATAAAAAATAATGAAATGACACAAATTAGTAATGACATAATTCCAGAGATTAAATTTAAAAAGCATACTAACATTGAGTCATTAAAATGATACAATACATCCCAGGAAAATGTGTGCCATATTGGCTAACACCTTGAAATAAACAAAGGCATCTTTAAAGCACTTAGAAACTTGAGAGAAAGAAAGGGAATATTTGTGCAAAAAAGCAGAGTTCTCAGAGTTGTTCACAGCAATAATCAACAAAAGTCTTAAGGAAAACAATGTGTGTGAAGATCTTAATCCAACCAGATTCTGAGCTTCTCCTTCTAGTCACACAGCACTCTATCTCTTTAGATACAAATCCTGGAGGTGCCTGGGTGGTTCAGGCGATTAAGCATCTGACTCTTGATTTCAGCTCAGTTTCTGACCTCAGGGTTGTGGAATGGAGCCCTGTGTCAAGCATGGAACCTGTTTAAGATTCTCTTTCTCTTCCTCTCCCTCTATGCCTCCCCATTCTCTCTCTACATAAATAAATACAAATATTGCATTCTATATAAAAACCAAGAATTTAGGCAAGACAATGGGTAAATTGCTCATTGGTATGCTCTGTTTCATCTTGTCAGAGACTGTAATGATCAACATAGATTATTTCATATTTTGTCACTTCTTGGTCCTTGACTCTGCAAATTGTTGATGGGATAAATAGAATGATCTTAGCATTAGCCAAGATATTATCCCCATAAATACTTTAGAGATTAATAATTTTGAAGGTCAGAATTTGTAAGAAGAGTTGTGTGACAAATTAGTCAGCTATCACTTCAAAAATTATCTTGGGGTACCAGGGTGGCTCAGTCCGTTCAGCGGCTGCCCTCAGCTCAGGTCATGATCCCAGGGTCGTGGGATCAAGCCCTGCATTGGGCTCCCTGCTCAACACAGAGCCTGCTTTTCCCTCTCTCTCTGCTGCTCCCCCTGCTTGTGTGCTCTCTCTATCCATTAAGTAAATAAATAATGTCTTTTAAAAAACTATCTTGTTTTCTTACAATTTGAATCACTAATATGGCTTTTTAATATTCTTCCACTATCAATAACAGAAAACCATGTGTTTTAGTTAATGCAAATGAGTATAGATGGACACTATGGCTTATTTGGTGATCCTGCTATTGGATTATCACAGAAATGATACTTTATGATCAACTTGTCAGAAACCATTATATAAATGGCTGACTTTAAATCGTTTGGGATTATGATTGATCTAAATTTATGAATTACTGGTGCTCAATTATATGTACTTGACTTTCTATGAGATAATTTACACTAGAATTCACAGAACAGAACAGTCTTATTTTAGATTTGCCACCTCCAACCTCCTGATAAGCAAGATGTGTGTGTGTGTGCATGCATGTGTGCGTGCACAGAGACATGTTCTTTGGAAAATTTAATTAAGATAATTTTCCAACTTCTTCAGGGTAAATGGAACATTTGCTTCAAACATTTTCAAGCATAAAATTAATATGGACACATTTACTGGCAACAATCTGTACAACTACGATTCCCAAATTTCTCAAGCAGCAAAGTGGATTAGGAATTAACTACTTTATGAGGAAGATGTTGGTGCATATCATAAGTATGATGACTTCAGATCACTTTTCACTTAAGTTGGGGTGGCAATCTAGTTCAGGCTCATGTTTGTAAGGCTGTTTCACATTCTCATGAAGGAATTGAACTCAACTTTCTGGTTGGATTCTGATTAAAGTCAGAATGCTTTCCTAAATTTACAATACTGTGCAATAGCACTTTAATAACCTTTGCATGAACTATTTAAAGCAATATTCATGGAAGATTAGCATATACACATACATATGTCCACTATGGGGCAAACAATAGAAAAGAATAAAAATAAAATAATTTCCATGGCAAATGGTAACATTTCTGACAATTATATGATGATTTAACATTTACTCTGCTGTTTTTGGAAAGCTGACAGAGAGAAAAATAAAATGGTGAATAGAAAAAAGAAAGGATGTGAGAAAGCACGTTATTTTCATTTGGTGCTTGAGCATACGATTTTGTTTCTAATAGACAAGTTTTGGATACCATGCTTGTTTATTTAATGCTCCTTCTGACTTTGCCCACCATCAGAATGAGTTAAGAATCCTTACATAAGTGTGATCTTCTCAGAGTTTGATGATAAAGACTGAAATAGATATTATTCATATCATGAAGGTGAAAATTGAAATTGAGAAAAAATAATCTAAGATGTGAAGCCAGGTAAAAGAGATCAAACATTGTACTTTGTAATTTAATGTACTAGTGAATAAATTTGCTAGCATTTCAATCACATTCTGTGCATATATGAGGTACACAGTTACAATTTTTATAAATCTGCATAATTTCAAATACATCAGTATTATAAAAAAGATACATAAAAGTTCAGATTTAATCTCTTTAAACACCCCTAACACTGATAATGTCTTTTTAATTTTTCATAGACTGTGCAGGTAAAAGTAACTAGAAAAAAATTTTTAACTTGAAATATTTTGATTTAAAATTTTTATTAAATGTTAAAGAATGATTACTTAAACTATACATAAATTCATATGAAATTAATAAGTATCAATTTAACCAACTATTAGAATGCTCACATTATTAATCATGTTTTTCAGTTGGCAAAAATGGCATGTATATTTCCCTAAAAAATATTTCAACAAAAAACTCAATAAATAAAAAAACAGTGATTTTCTATGATGAAAGAACCTATAAATTCTAAAATAAACTTACATTTATTTACAAGTCATTTCACATGCTATTACTCTTTCCAGATGGTTTATGTGCTGTAAAAAATTTTTAACTTTGCTCTAAGCAGAATATCGGCCTATAAAAATATAATTCTATACCTGGAAGCAGATTTTAAAAATAACTTCAAAACTGAAACTATTTAAAATTTTTTATTTTAATGTATGAAAACAGAGCCAATGCATAAAATCCTATGACTTCTTAATAAATAAACAATGATAAACACCTAAGAAGGATAAATACCTGGATATTTCATGTGATCTCTCCACTCCCCTCCCCATAAAAACATCTCAGTAAATCATGTAATGGAAAAACAATTTCTTGGGAGCAATGTTTATATAGAAAAAAATTCAAATCATATATAAATGATTTTATTAGGGCTACAGAAACAAGCCGTTAATGAATGCCTGCTACAAAGCTTTGGTGCTGAACAAAATACATGTGTTATCCCCACAATTACGTATTACCTTAACCCATTTTACAGGTCAGATAACTGACACCTAGGTAATAAGGTTTCTAGTCTCACTCCTGATTACTACTGAAGCTGACACTCAAATGAAGATAAGTGAATATAAAGACTATGTTCTTAGTCATGAAACTATAATGTAGTGTGTTATACCACAGTTCCTGACTTTTACCTTTATTATTATTACCTAATAAATGAGTTATTTCCTTTTGTATTGCATAACTTCTTAAGTAAAAGATAAATGATGAATCAAACATTAGGTTTTGCTGTATTGTTTTATATAATATTCCTTATGATTTTCATACTACATGACACACCTGAAAACATTACATAGCTCGGAGCAAGTATGGTCTTAATCTCTGAATGGTATTAACTATGGCATAATGTAATATAATAAAATAATTATAAAACCTATAAAGAAATAATACCAAAACATTTAGTACTAGTCAGTTCATTTTTTGTAATTCTAAAGATTAATGTAAAAATCTATGATGGAAATATCACATATGACAATATTATCTTATAGTAAGTAGAAAAAAATAAATTAATTATAGATTCAATGCAATCTCAATCAAAATTCCAGAAAGTTATTTTGTGGACATTGATAAATTGATTCTAAGGTCCATATGGAAAGGTAAAAGAGCATAGCCAACACAAAATACAAGTCGAAGAACAAAGCTGGACAACTGACACTACCCGACTTTAAGACTTACTATAAAACTGCAGCAATCAAGACAGTGTGGTATTGGCAAAACAATGCACAGATAAATCAGTGGAACAGACTAGAAAAGAGAGAAATAGACTCCTATGATCAGAGTCAATTGATCTTTGACAAAGGAGCAAAGACAATACAAAGGAGAAAAGACAGTTTTGTCAACAGATGGTCCTGGAACAACTAGATGTCTGAAGGATCACAGACCTGAACGTAAAATGCAAAACTATAAAACTAGAACATAACATTGGAAGGAAATATAGACTACCATGGGTTTGGCAATAAATTTTTATATAGAACACTGAAGGCATAATCCATGAAAGAACTGATAAGCTGGACTTCATTAAAATTAAAAACTTCTGCTCTGCAGAAGAAGACAATATCAAGAGAATTCGAAAAAAAAGCCATAGACTGGGAGAAAATATTTGCAGAAGATACATCTGCTAAAGGACTCATCCAAAATTTACAATGAACTCTTAAAACTCAACAGGAAGAAAAAAAAACAAATCAATTAAAAAATAGCCCAAAGGCCTTGAAAGACACTTTATCAAAGAAGGTACACAGATGGCAAATAAGCATATGAAAACATGCTCCACATTATATGACATCAGGGAAATGCAAATTAAAACAACAATAAGATGCCAGTTACACACCTATTACATGGCCAAAATCCAGAACAAAGACAACACCATATGCTGGTGAGGGTGTGGAGCAACAGGAACTCTCATTCATATTGCTGCTGGGAATGCAAAATGCTAAAGCCACTTTGGAAGACAGTTCGGCAGTTTCCAGCAAAATTAAACATACTCTTACCATTTTTTTTTAAGATTTTATTTATTTATTTGACAGAGAGAGACAGCCAGCGAGAGAGGGAACACAAGCAGGGGGAGCGGGAGAGGAAGAAGCAGGCTCCTACCAGAGGAACCTGATGTAGGACTCGATGCCAGAATGCTGGGATCACGCCCTGAGCCGAAGGCAGATGCTTAACCGCTGTGCCACCCAGGCTCCCCTACTCTTACCATTTGATCCAGCAATCTCACTTTTTGGTATTTACTCAAAAAAGCTGAAAATGTATGTGTACACAAAAACCTGTACAGAGATATTGAGAGCAGATTTATCAATTAATGCCAAAACTTAGAAGCAACCAAGATGTCCTTCAGTAAATCAAGTGATTAAAAAAACAAACAAAAATTACAGTACAATTATACAATGGATTATTCTTCAGACCTAAAAAGAAATCATATAAAGACATGGAGGAAATATAAATGCATATTACCCACTGAAAGAAGTCAATTTAGAAAGCTTGCATGCTATCTGATTACAACTATATGACATCCTGGCAAGGGCAAAACTATGGAGACAATTAAGAGATCAGTGATTATCAAAGGTTTGGGGGTGGTGGGTATGAGGGACGAATATGTGGAACACAGAGGATTTTTAGGGCAGCCACGTTTCTCTGTATGATACTCTAATGGTAAACACATGTCATTATACATCTGTCCAAACACACAGAATGTATAACACCATGAGTGAGCCCAAATGAACCTATGAATTTGAGTGAAAATGATACGTCAACGTAGGTTCATTTACTGTAATAAGTGCACCACTCTGGTGGGATGAGTTGTTATTGGTGGAGGCTACGTGTCCATGGAGGCAGAGGGATAGATGGAAAATCTCTGTACCTTCCATTCAATTTTTCTGTGACCACAAAAACTGCTCAAAGAAAGTATTTTTTAAAATAAAAAGAAATTAGTTGCTTCACAATCTATTCTCAATCGGTATACATATAAAAGGACAAATTTTTTTAAAACTCGACCTGTATATAAACTTAGAATAAATTTTAATATAACTGACATGAAAGAGCATCAAAAGAGCAGATGGTGTACAGCCATTATTTTTAGAAATTTAGGGTGCCTATGATTTTAGCCTTAACATGGGTATTGAACTTATATTAACATATACAGAAGACTGTGAAAACTCAGCTGACAGAAACTCAGCCAGACATTACAAAGAGGCTTGGGGTGAGTAGAAATATCAACTGTGGGACTTCAGAGGTTTTGTGAAAAAAATTAGCCACTGAAATGAAACTTTTTTTTTTAAAGATTTTATTTATTTATTCGACAGAGAGAGAGACAGCCAGTGAGAGAGGGAACACAAGCAGGGGGAGTGGGAGAGGAAGAAGCAGGCTCTCAGCGGAGGAGCCTGATGTGGGGCTCGATCCCATAACGCCGGGATCACACCCTGAGCCGAAGGCAGGCGCTTAACCGCTGTGCCACCCAGGCGCCCGTGAAATGAAACTTTTTGAATAGCGTATTTCATTTCAGTAATGTAATAAACATTAAATTCCATAAATAAACTGACTGCTCTGTGTGTTTATCACGCGGTCCTAGCCGCCATGTTAATGTATGCCAAAGAATCTATCATAGTGCTTGACACAGAGTAGACACTCAAAAATGGTTCTTTATTTCCCTGCCATTCCTACTGGTAGTCAGCAGTCCCCCGATTTCGGTCCCCCCTGTTAGCCCTTGTTTTGCTAAAATATACATGTCTCAACACTAACAAATAATATTTAATCACTCTTGTGATATTAGTTACAGGTAATAAAGTTCCCCACATTGTAGTATACAACTTGATGACTTTTGAAACTGTATACAGTTACGTAAACATCACCACAGTTAACTTGAAAATATTTCTACTCCCTCATTCCCCCTCTGACCCGGACTCAGACCTCTAGAGTTTTTGAGTGGAGCCTTCCCCTCTGGCCCTCTGTCCTGTGAACGTTAGTGTCTGGGCCTCCCAGAACTCCAACTTCATAACCTTCTCTCAGGGAGTCTGCAAGCGTCAGCTTGGGTCTCTTCATGGCCTGCAGAACAACATGGAAACCCTCTCGGGACACTAAGTGGGGCAATTTAGGATCCACCCTTTTACTTCCCATCTCTCAAGGATCACTTTCCCTATTGTCGAATGACCAGTGTTTTAAAAACAACTATGCCATTTATTTTGTCTGTTTTGTTTTTTGGTTGTTTCAGGTAGGAGGGCAAATCTCATCCCTGCTATTCCTTCTAGGCTAGAAGTGGAAGCGATTTATTATATAAGCTAAACTAAGCTTGCCCTCTCAGGACGGCTTAAATGCCATCTGTAGTATCACATCTCATGCCTCAAGTTTAAAATCCTTCACAATAGTTCAAATATGTAAAATGGATAACTTGTACCATAGATTATTAGGAATAGTTTGGAAGTTAATATGGACTATACCTATTTCCATGACAGTGTCTAAAGAAAAATAAATTCTGAAAATGCTTCCTACCTTGCCCAATATATATGAACTGACTTTGAAAGAAAGCAGGGATTTTCAGGCACAACTAACATTGGCTGCTTCTAAAGAAGGTACTTAGAAAATTTATTTCCTAAATTGTCTATTTTTTCCCATCTTCTATGCCTGGAAATCATTTATCTATTCTGTGTCATTTCTATTATATTTTTGTTCTTTAGTTATGCCTCTGAATTTGAACGTGAGCAAATTAATTATATCTATAGTCTGCTTTCCTCTCTTCTATTTTTGCATTCGATTCCTATATTCTATTACTCTCTTTATTTGCCTATGACTAAACTTTGCCCATCTGCAACTGATCACTACCATATATTTCCATTTATGTGTAAACATATTAATGATGCATTAAAATATATAGAAGGTTTTATTGGGACCAATAATGTTGCTTAAATCTTTGAAAGTTAATATGTTGTACTATAGTGATATGTAATTTTTATTTCACATTTTAGGAGTTACAAATTAGCTGTTTCAGTTACACTATTTTATATTGAAACAAACACTCTATGACCTGCAAAATGCCTACTTTCATCCTATAAAAATTATATTACAAGAAATTAAGATTTTTATGAGAAATAGAATTACTGTAAATTATAACTAATACACATCATAAAAACATACATAACTAAAAAAGTTCAGTTTTTACAGATCAATTCATTGAGTTATCATATTTTTTACATTATCACTTTCTTTTATATGCCATTCATATGATATGCATTATTTCCTTAGAGTAAATGCTAAAACTTGCAATAAAGTACTGGTTAAGGAAATTGAATAAACGTCATTCTTGGACTAGGAAAGCAGTGGATAGTTGTAAGTCAAACACATTAACAAAGCTTTTTGCTTTGGAACAAACTTTTTACTTTTTATTTAATCTTTATTTTTTGTAACTTAAAAAAGTTGACCAGGAAAGGAAAAAAAAAAAAAAAGAAAAAAACTAAAACTAAAAGACTATTATCACAATGTGATTGGGATTAGTAACATGGAAATTCCTATTTATTTCCTGATTTTAATGGAAACGAGTTAGGACTGGACTCCTCAAAATGGAAAATGATCACTAAATATCACCAAACGCCATTTCCTTAGCATTACTGAATGATCATATGTAGCAAATTATACTAATAGTCTAATTGGTAAAAGATTCTTGCTACATTGAAATAAACCATACTTGTTTATTGTGCATTTCTGTTTAAAGCTTGTATATGATAAATTATTTTTTTCATGTATATTAAGAGATGAGATGGGTTTATAGTTTGTTGGAAGAAAAGGTTATCAACAATATTTTGTATTATGGCCAGGCTAGGACAATAAAATGATTTATAGGGCTTTCTATCATTCTTTTTGCTCTGAAACTGCTTAAATAATATTGGAACCGTCAAGTTTTCAGAGGTTTATCTAACCCATGTGATAGTTTTCAAATATATTTTTACTTATTTTTAAAATTTATATATGTGATAAAGATATTTATGGCCAATGGCAAGGATAGTTATCAGTGACTGATAGTATTACAGGTGATATTTATTTTCTTCCATATGCAATTCTCAAGTTTCTAAATAGCTTTTGAAGAAATTGTTTATTTTGTATTTTGAATTAGCAAAGGATAATTCAAACTTCAAATGTGAGAGTTATAATAAATTAAAAAGTAAAAACATGAGGGGATAGAAGAAACCCAGTTTCACTTTTTTGATAAATTACCATATGATACATTTGAATTCTTTTTAAACTAACTCTGATGCAATACTTAGTGATCATCAATAGACAGATTTCTATGTTGTGCTCATGTAGCTTAATACACAGCCAATTCTTAATCCAAAAAATTAGAGCCTAGAAACTGGTCAATTAGTTTCAAACAATCTTATATAAATTCTAATGTATTGTGCCTCAAGAAAATAAATGTTACTGTATGCAAGAGTTCAGACTAAAAAAAACAAATAACCAGTATTATGATTCAGCATGATTAACGGGTTTGGAACACTATACATCTTTTGTGAGACTGTAACATAGGATAATATACAATGCCTTTGCTATATATTTTTAAGTGTTTAGTGTAACAATTCTTAAAATCTTAAAATTAAAATCTCAGAAGTAATCTTTGTGTGTGTGTGTGAATGACAACATAAATACAAATAAATCACAAGCTAATTATTTGAAAAAAAACTATGCTTAAAGTAATGTTTCTAACTTAATGAAACTAGTACTTTTCAGTGAAAAACCTTCACAGAATACGTTTTCTTCTCTATTTTTAAAATAACTTTAACTGTACAAAGAAGTAATTTGCTATATGGAATGACTAGTTGAATATTAGAGACAACCAAATGCAGCAACTTCAAAAGGCTATTTTAGAGGTTCAGATGAAAAATATATGTTGATTTCCCTCCCTCTGAGGTTATTACAACAAAATACTATTGAAATCTCTTGCACTGCTTCTATATTATTTGAAATATTTCTAGGTTACAAAAAAAAAAAAAAAACTGAGTTAGACTGTCCATATCTTAATCAATAAGTAGTAATTTAGAAAGACCAAATAAAACAATTAGATATAAAATGCACTTGATATTTTTTAGCATGATAGCAAATGTGGGTGATATGAACATTAGTTTAAAAGAAGATTTATTTAATGTTAACATACACATATTGCAAATATTGGAATGAAATTCTCTATAAAATATATTAGCTTTTTTCCCTTAATACAATTCCATCTATCTAATGGTGGATTAAGATAAATTTATACAGAAATAACTATTTCAGGTCACCAAATCATTTAGTTTTAGGACTGTGACATAAAAATTATAGCTGGGGCGCCTGGGTGGCACAGCGGTTGAGCGTCTGCCTTCAGCTCAGGGCGTGATCCCGGCGTTATGGGATCGAGCCCCACGTCAGGCTCCGCTGCTGTGAGCCTGCTTCTTCCTCTCCCTCTCCCCCTGCTTGTGTTCCCTCTCTCACTGGCTGTCTCTAACTCTGTCGAATAAATAATAAAATCTTTTAAAAAAATTATAGCTGACTTGTGCCTTTATGGTCTTAACTGGTCTCTAAAAAATGCATCAATTTTATTACTCTTCCCAAAGAAAATGTTTTACTTAAAAAACAACAACTATGTTTTACAATAGTTTTGAATTCACAAAAAATTAAGACAGTATAGAGAACTAACCTCTATCCCAATCAGTGTAGTTTCCTTGGTTGCTGACATCTTATGACAGTGTGGGATATTTATAGGTTACATCAGTGAACCAATATTTACACATTATAATTAATTATATTCTGTATAATATTCATAGTTTTTCAATGCCTTTTTCTGTTCCAGAATCTCATCCAGTATATCACATTATATTTATTTAGTTGTCATGTCCACTTAGGCTTCTCTTGCTGTACTGGCTTCTCAGACTTTTCTTATCTTTGATGACCTTGACTTTTTACCAAGGAATACTTGGTAAGTATTTTCTAAAATGTCCCTAAAATAGTGTTTATCTGATGTTTTCTTCATAATTATACTAGGGTTATGGTGTTGCACTGGTCAGCATTCTCCAGAGAAACAAAATCAGTAGGAGAGTTATATATCTATATTTATTTTATATTCTTATATATGATATTTAATTTATACTTAGATAAATATACATGGATTTATTATAAGGATATAAAGGGATTTTTATTATAAGGAATTGGCTAATGTGAGTATTGGGGCTGACAAGTTCACAATCTATTGAGCAGATGTTTTGATTCAAGTCTGAAGGCTGGAAGCTATTGTAGAACCAGGATGAGCCAATGTTCCAACTCAAAGCAGGCGGGAGATTTCTTTTTTACTTGGGGAAGGGTCAGGCTTTTGTTTAATTCAGGCCTCCAATTGATTGGATGAGGCCCACACATACTCTGGAGGACAGTCTGATTTACTCAGTCTACTGATTTAAAAGTTAATCTCTTGTACAAATGTTGTCATGGAATAATGTTTGATCAAATATCTGAGCTCCCCATGGCCCAGGCAACTTGACACATAAAATTAACCATCACAAGGTTTTCAGTAAAAACCACAGAGGTGAAGCTCCACTATTGTTACATCTATCAAGGGTAACTACTGTCGACATGATGTTACTCTTAATGTTCACACTGATCACCGGGTTGGGGTAGAGTTTGTTATGTTTTTCCACTGTAATCATGGTCTTTCTCCATCTTTCCCTATGGTATTCATCTGAGAGAAGACACTATGTGGAGCCCTCACTTAAAATTCGACACTTCCATACACATCTGGTGCTCATCACAAAAACTTAAGGAGAAAAAATAGTAACAGATATGCAAAGAATAAAGAGGATGGAATCCACGTAAATCACTAAAGAAAGTCAGTAAACTGTGAAAAAGAGCAAGAGAAAAAAGGATCAGAAAACTACAAAAACAACCAACAAGTAATAAAATAGCAATAAATACATACTTACCAATAATGACTTTGAATATAAATTGACTACATGCTCCAATCAAAAGATATAAGGTGGTGGAATGGATAAAAAAGCAAGACCCATTTATATGCTGCCTACAAGAGACTCATTTCAGACCTAAAGGCACATGCAGACTGAAAGTGAGGGGATGGAGAATCATTAATTATGTAAACGTCAAAAGAAAGCTGGAGTAGCAATACTTATATCAGACAAAATAGACTTTAAAACAAAGACTGTAACAAGACACAAAGAAGGACACTATATAATAATAAAGGGAATAATCTAACAATAAGATATAACAATTGTAAATATTTATGCACCCAACATGGCAACAACCAAATACATAAAACAGTTAATAACAAACATAAAGGAACTAATCAATAATAATACAATAATAGTAAGGGACTTTAACACCCCACACTCATCAATGGACAGGTCATCCAAACAAAAAATCAAAAAGAAAACAGGGCTTTGAATGGCACACTAGACCAGAGGGGTTTAACAGATATATTCAGAACATTCCATCCTAAAACAGCAGAACGTACATTCTTTCCAAGTGTACACAGCACAGTCTCCAGAATAGATAGCATAGTAGGCCAGAAAGGAAGTCTCAACAAATTCAAAATGATCAAAGTCATACCATGCATCTCTTCTGATCATAATTGTATGAAACTAGAAGTCAACCACAAGAAAAAAATCTTAGACCACAAATATACAGAGGTTAAACAACATGCCACTAAGCGATGTATGGGTCAACCAGGAAATCAAAGAAGAAATAAAAAATTACATGGAGACAAATGATAATGAAAACACAACAGTCCAAATCTTTGGGATGTAGCAAATCTGTTCTAAGAGGGAAGCATATAGCAATACAGGCCTGCCTCAAGAAGCAAGAAAAATATGAAATAAACTAACTTTATACCTAAAGAAGCTAGAAAAAGAACAACAAATAAACCCAAAACCAGCAAAAGGAAGGAAATAATAAAGATTGGAGTAGAAATAAATGATATACAAACTAAGAAAACAATAGAACAGATCAATGAAACCAGGAACTGTTTCTTTAGAAACATCAAACAAAATTGATACACATTTAGCCACACTTGTTAAAAAAAGAGAGAGAAAGGACTCAAAATCACAAATGAAAGAGGAGAAATAACCGACACCACAGAAATACAAAGGATTATAAGAGAATATTATGAAAAATTATATGCCAAACAATTGGACAACCTAGAAGAAATAGATCAGTTCCTAGAAACATAATATACCAAAACTGAATCAGGAAGAAATAGAAAATTTGCACAGACTGATTACCAGCAATGAAATTGAATCAGTAATCAAAAAACTCCCAAAAAGGACAAGGAAAAGTCCTTACCAGATTGCTTTCACAGGTGAATTCTACAAAACATTTACAGAAGAGCTAATACCTATTCTCAAACTTTTCCAAAAAACAGAAGAGGAAGGAAAACTTTCAAATTCATTCTATGAGGCCAGTATTACCCTAATAACAAAACCAGATAAAGACACCACCAAAAACAAAAACAAAAAACTACAGGCCAATATCTCTGATGAACATAGACGCAAAAAACCTTAACAAAATATTTGCAAACTGAATCTAACAATACATTAAAAAAATCATTCACCACAATCAAGTAGGATTTATTCCTGAGATGCAAGGATGATTCAATATTTACATATCAATCAAGGTGATACACAACATCAATAAGAAAAAGATAAAAACCATATGATCATTTCAATAGATGCCAAAAAAAAAAAAGCATTTAACAAAGTACAACATTCATTCATGATAAAAACCCTCAACAATGTAGGTTTAGAGAGAACATACCTCAACTAAATAAAAGCCACAAATGAAAAACCAACAGCTAACATCATCCTTAATGGGGAAAAAACTGATAGTTTTTCCTGTAAGATCAGGAGCAAGACAAGAATGTTCACTCTCACCACTTTATTCAACATAGCACTAAGATATACCCACAGCAATCAGACATAAAAAGAAATAAAAGGCACTCTTCTCAGCAGGGAAGAAGTCAAACTTCACTATTTGCAGATGACATGATACTATATACAGAAAACCTGGAAGACTCCACCAAAACACTATTAGAACTGATAAATAAGGGGCGCCTGGGTGGCACAGCGGTTAAGCCTCTGCCTTCGGCTCAGGGCGTGATCCCAGCGTTGTGGGATCGAGCCCCACATCAGGCTCCTCCGCTATGAGCCTGCTTCTTCCTCTCCCACTTCCCCTGCTTGTGTTCCCTCTCTCACTGGCTGTCTCTATCTCTATCGAATAAATAAATAAAATCCTAAAAAAAAAAAAAGAACTGATAAATGAATTCAATAAAGTCACAGGATACAAAATCAATGTACAAAAATCTGTTGCATTTCTATACACTAATAATGAAGCAGAAAAAAGAGAAAGAAAACAATATCATTTATAATTGCACCAAAATTAATAAAATACCTAGGAATAAACTTAACCAAAGAGGTGAAAGACCTATATTCTGAAAACTATGAAACACTGAGGCACCTGTGTGGTTCAGTCAGTTAAGCATCTCCCTTCAACACAGGTCATGATCCCTGGGTGGGGGTCCTTGCTCATTGGGCAGCCTGCTTCTCCTTTTCCCTCTGCCCTTCCCCACACCCCTACTCACACTCACTTGCTCTCTCTCATGCTCTCTCTTTCTCTCTCTCAAATAAATAAACAAAATCTTTAATAAAAACTATAAAACACTGATGAAAGAAACTGAAGACAACACAAAGAAATGGAAAGACATTCTGCTCATGATTGGAAGAACAAATATTGTTAAAATGTCTATACTACTCAAAGCAATCTACAGATTTAATGCAATCTTTATCAAATTACAATGGCATTTTTCATAGAACTAGAACAAATAATCCTAAAATTTGTATGAAATCACAAAAGACCCCAAGTAGCCAAAGCAACCTTGAAAAAGAAAGGCAAAGCTGAAGGCATCACAGTCCAGACTCAAGTTATATTACAAAGCTGTAGTAATCAAAACAGTATAATACTGGCACAAAAATAGACACATAGATCAATGGAAAAGAAAAGAATTAAAGAAATAAATCCACAATTATATGGTCAATTAATCTTCGGTAACGGAGGCAAGCACATGCAATGGGGAAAAGACAGTCCCTTCAACAAATGGTGTTGGGAAAACTGGTCAGCTACCTACAAAAGAATGAAACTGGACAATTTTCTTACACCATTCAGAAAAATAAATTCAAAATAGATTAGGGACCCAACTGTGAAACCTGAAACCATAAAAATCCTAGGAGAGAACATAGGCAAAAGTGTCTCTAACCTCAGTGGTAGCATCTCTTTAGATATATTCCCTGAGGCAAGGGAAACAAAAGCAAAAATAAACTATTGGGACTTAATCAAAATAAAAAGCTTGGTCAGGTAAACATGAACTCTGGACAAGTGATCTCTGAATATTCTGGATTCCACTGAGCATGAATTTAGGCTTTAAAAGATATTTTTACCTTCATATCCCATTATGATCTTTTTAGTTTTTTTTAAATTTAAAGGTAAAGGGAACAGGCATTATGAAAGTATACAGACTGTAGAATTCTTAGCTATTCTATCTTTTTATATTTTCTTTAAAGTTTTCATTCTTGGGGCTCCTGGGTGGCACAGTGGTTAAGCGTCTGCCTTCAGCTCAGGGCGTGATCCTGGCGTTATGGGATCGAGCCCCACATCAGGCTACTCTGCTGTGGGCCTGCTTCTTCCTCTCCCACTCCCCCTGCTTGTGTTCCCTCTCTCGCTGGCTGTCTCTATCTCTGTCAAATAAATAAATAAACTCTTAAAAAAAAAAAAGTTTTCATTCTTGGAGCACCTGCGTAGCTGAGTCGGTTAAGCATCCAACTTCTAGTTTGGTCTCAGGTCACAATCTCAGGGTTGTGGAATCCAGCCCCTGTTGGGGCTCCACGCTTAGCATGGAGTCGGCTTGTACTTCTCCCTTTGCTCCTCCCCCATGCATTCTCTCTCTCTCTCTCTCTCTCTCTCTCTCTCTCAACTCAAATAAATAATCTTTAAAGTTTTAAGTCTCCCCATGGTAAATAAAGGGCATTTGTAAAGCAAAACATTCCTGCACATGACATAAACCCAATCATTCACTTCATTAGTTAATAGGAATTTACTGAAACACTCCTTCATTTCAGATGCTTAAAATGCAGTACTAAATTAGACCTAGTCCCCTCTCCTAGAATCACAGACTTAAAAAATCTCATGAATAAAGAGAAAAATAGCAATGAACTATAATCATTTTTTCATATGAATAATGTCTGGCAAAGATTAGAATCTAGTAAATGTACGTTATCTTTTTTCTGTCTCTTTCAATAGCTCTCAATTTTAATTAAAAAATAATAAGGTATAGTTGCATCCCATATAAAAAACTGTTGTTCTATTGTTTCCCTGTTCTTCTTTACATATTTTTATTATTTTTACAAGAAATATATATATTTTTAAATATTTTATTTATTTATTTGACACAGAGAGAGACAGCCAACGAGAGAGCGAACACAAGCAGGGGGAGTGGGAGAGGAAGAAGCAGGCTCATAGCAGAGGAGCCTGACGTGGGGCTCAATCCCATAACACCGGGATCACGCCCTGAGCCGAATGCAGACACTTAACAACTGAGCCACCCAGGCGCCCCACAAGAAATATATATATATATATATATATTTTTTTTAAGATTTTATTTATTTATTCGATAGAGATAGAGACAGCCAGTGAGAGAGGGAACACAAGCAGGGGGAGTGGGAGAGGAAGAAGCAGGCTCATAGCAGAGGAGCCTGATGTGGGGCTCGATCCCATAACGCCGGGATCACGCCCTGAGCTGAAGGCAGACGCTTAACCGCTGTGCCACCCAGGCGCCCCACACAAGAAATATATTTTAAATTATGTTTTTAAAATTAGATAATGGTTCCAGGAGTCATAACTCAAACAGAGAGAAATAGTCTTGTGGTACTTAGAACAACGTAAAATTAAATGCCTATCTAAGATAAAATTATATTTATATCACATAATTCTAGTAGAAATGACTGCTATGTAGTATTAGGTAGGAATAGCTCATTCAGAAAGAAAAGTTTTAATGATGAATAATAAATATTCAAAAATGTTTCTAACAAGAGTTATAGATTTGTATCTATAAAAAATATGGTCTCCTAACAGTCCAGGTAGGATTTATTACAAATGAAAAGTGAGTGTGTTCTCTTTAACAACTCTTTAAGTTCTTTCTTACTGCCAGAAAATTAAATGAAATGTAACATTTTGCATCAGTGTGCAGTCACAGATAGTGCTATACATGAAGAATGATTATAAAATCACATTACTGGTGATATCCCTAATAAAATTATCCAGAAGAGCTTTCAGGTTATCTTGGGAGGAACAGACATGTTACACAATTCTACCATGGATTGATGGATATAAAGCAAAGTGTGTAAGTGAAATGCACTTCTGTTGAATCAATACAACTTTCCCATTAATTATCTTATGATATTTTATATAAATTCTACTTGCAAACAATTAAGGTTTTGTGGGTTTTTTTTTTTTTTTTTTGCTTAGTATCTAAGAATTCAGCAAAGTTATTTATTTATTTATTTATTTATTTATTTAAAGATTTTATTTATTCATTTGACAGAGAGAGAGACAGCCAGTGAGAGAGGAAACACAAGCAAGGGGAGTGGGAGAGGAAGAAGCAGGCTCCCAGCGTCGGAGCCTGGAGTGGGGCTAGATCCCAGAACGCCAGGATCATGTCCTGAGCCGAAGGCAGACGCTTAATGACTGAGCCACCCAGGCGCCCCTCCGCAAAGTTTTTAAAAATCAAACAAATAAATGGAAAAAAAAAACTGAAAAAAAATTCTTTATATATCATCAATAATGCAGAGATAAGAATGGCTATGACCATGGACAACATTTAAAGGACACTTACTATGTTGTACACAGTGACTTGCCTTCATACTTGGTTTCCCTTCGCTATTCTCACAACCATTTTATGGCATACCAGTTATTATTATCTCCAGATATATATAATATATATATATATACATACATATGCAAAAAAGGCTGAAGAAGTTAAATCATTTGCTTCAGATCAAATAAGGTGAGAAATTCAGGACTATTCCAAAGCTAGGCATCTTAATCACTAGGTTGCACCAGCTCTAGAATGCAGAAACACACACACACACTCTGAGATGAAGATCATATTAGCTTCACCATCACTGGTATGCTTTAATGTTAAAAATGTTAAAGTTGTTAAACTGTAAAAAAATGACATGACATTCATTAATCACTGAATGTTAAGTTCAAATTATTTTATACTACAGAAGTTTAAACATCCCCAACATAACATTTTCAATATTTTTTATTTCCAAAAGACCTTGCATAGATTCAGTCCTCCAAATATCATAATTGAAAAATTAATCATATATGGATACACTGCTATTTTAGATAGAGTCTGTTTTAACATAAGCATGTGTTAAATATGCACGTTAGTCTAATTCCTTAGGTGTTTAGGGGACTATTCTATTTGCCATTTGTTTTGTCCATTTTGAAAATTAGTAAGAAGGTGAGAAATATTACGATAATTTCATATTTATTTGAGACCCAGAAAAACATTAATCAAAAGTGGAAATAAAATACACCTTGGAGAATCTCAAAGGCATTTTTTGATTCTCCGGAGGCTCAAAGATATTCAGGGTAATCTCAAGAAGGGAATTAACTAACTCATGGAGCTGAGGTACTTTTTCAATTCTAAAAACATATAGTTTTTTGTTTCATCTGCTATTCATGTGATACACATCTCTTAATTTTAACCTGCTATACAAAGATTTACAAGATAATTTATACATTTAAATTTGATTTATACTATTTGTAACTTGAGTTTTTAAAGCTGAGGAAAATGGTTGTTGCACATAAGCAAACTAGACTGAAATGATATGCCTGGAAATATCCCATGTGACTTTAAAACAAATTATTTTGTAGATCCCAACAGTTAGTTTTAACTTTATATATATCACATTACATACTGATAAATTAGACTATATCATAATTTACCTAAAGTTTGTCAGGTCATTATTACATAGCTAATAGTAAATTTTGTTAAACCCTGGAGATTTGTCTTAAACATTACTAATTCATTATTTGAAACTCACTGAGAAATTTCTTATGTCAAAAATTATATTTAATCCCACCCCCCTTGTGTTTTGGCAGCGTATGTAATTGTCAGTTATTTATTTTGAGTAATTTAAATGAAAACAAATATAGGCAACCAATAGGTATATATTTATTATCTTTTAATAACTATGACCTTTAAAAATTACATCTCTGTGCATTTATAAAATATCACCTTTTTTCCAATTTATTTTTATTAGCAAGAAGAATGTGCATATGATCATTGGAAGCCCTAACTAAAGTCTCCTTGTCTGTAGGACTTACATTTATCCTTTATGTCCTGTTTCTTCCTTCTGCACAGAACTTTCAGAACATTAGCTAATCAATACCCACAACTCACCTCTAGATAAGGTCTTTATTGCTTGAGATGAGAAAGCTTAAGAAGAGTTAAGTAACTTGTACAAGGTCAATGTGGATTGGTGTCTGAGCTAGGCTTAGCATACAGATTGACTCTCCCCATAGCTGTTTCAACATCTCTGGGCACATTAGCTCCTGACAAGCCTGTGACGGAGTATCTTTTTTAACTGTGGATCTTCATTACAATGTTTAAACATAGCTGTTGACATATTTCCAATCGCACTTTTCTACATACTGTTCACCAACATTATTCTCAGGGAAGCTTCGCTAGGAATGGGGGAAAAGCCATTGTATATGTATATATTTTAATATCAACTTTCCAGATTCAAATTTTATGTGCTACATCTTGTTGTTTTTGGCTCAGTGTTTCTTATGTTCACTCTATTCCAAAGTCAACTCATTACCATGTTTTTCCACTATGTCATTTGAAATGAAATGAAATCAGCACTAGAACTCATCTGATTTTCACAACATAAAAATATTCTTAGATATGGGTCTTAATTCAATTGACTGTTTCTTTAACACTAAGTTATTGATTTTTCTGAATAGCTTCATAAGTATTTTAAATATGCTTATATGATGTTTCTAAATTTTCAGAAAAACTACAGTTCCTTGTCTTTAATAAACTGGATATTTAATAATAAACTTATAATTTTATACCAGATGGTCTATTTTCATTTCAGGAGATCCCCATCTATTTTGCTATATCTACTATTCCTTTATTCTGAAAACAAGAGATACTATTTTCAGTATTTATCTCGGTGGCACTGTGTATTTCTATGCCTAGCACATTCCATCTTCACTTCAGTCTTGTGTACTTTTCCCCTCCGCCCTTTCATACTGACTGTGATTTATAGCTCCAGTCAAATCCGTGAGTTTCTGAGCTACTTGGATGCCACATCCATTATTATTTAGCCCTGGGTTCTTATGACCACTTTGACCAAGTTTCTGAAGCAGTGAGCATTCATACAGTCTGCAAGTATTTAGCACTATGGCTGTCAGGGACACTTTGTAATGTTATGCTACTTTCCTGACTGATCTGTCCTTAATCTTTATTTCTTTCAGCTTGAATCTCTCATCCTGTTTCCTGGATTAATATTTAAATTGTGCCTCCATTTTATGTTATTTATTTTTTAACTTAGTTATATACCCCTTCCATTGACTCTTTTTGTTATTAATATTCTCTTTCCCTATCTTGTGCTAAATAGCGTGTACATATGACCTCAACTATGCCAGTAATGGGCATTGTCATTATTTTCTATTTATTGACTGGGTTCCATGTACTCACCTAACCTTAACCTCTGTGAGGTAATTCCTATCATTCTCTTTATATTACCTACGTATTCACTCATAAACTATGTATTCCAAATATAAAAGGGGAACACTTTTCAATTTTGCATCAATTGCATTTGTTTCATGTACTTTATTCAATACATATGCCAGATTCAAGTTAATTTTTCCTACTAATATTGAAAAGTATATATTGTATGAAAATATAATTTCATACATATCAGTCTTTCATCTTGAAAAAATATATGACCATAGGAATTTTGTGATGATCACCTTTCCATACATTAGTCTTTACTTTAGAAAAGATAGTTGTTACATAACAATTATTTTCAAAAAAGAAAAATTCTGTATGTAGCATAGTAGCAAATATTATGAAAGTAAATATAACATATGCAAAGCAGCTGGATGAGTGTTCACAAAATGTTATTATTTTCCTTTCTGTTTTCCTCACCCAGTTCTTGCTACATGTATTCCTGCTCTGTGCTGATGGTTAGCAGTTTTAAATGAGAGCTATGATTATATATATGTTAACAACCAACCATGACGTCTCATAAAAAAAGCCTTCCCAGGAGTAGTTTAATTTAGTGTTTCATATGTTTGGGATTCACATAACATATGACTATATTTTCATCCCATTTTGCCTTCCCTGGTGCTTATTGATTATCTCTAAGATTACCCTGGAAAAATTTCATTAGATTCCATATATTCTGGGGTTCAAATAGAAGAACAATTTTTACATTTTTTTAAGATTTTATTTATTTATTTGACAGAGACAGAGAGAGAGAGAGATCACAAGTAGCAGGCAGAGGGAGAGGAAGAAGCAGACTCCCCGCTGAGCAGAGAGCCGGATGCGGGACTGGATCCCAGAACCCTGGGACCATGACCTGAGCCCGTAGGCAGATGCTTAACCGACTGAGCCAACCAGGAACTCCTATTTTTACATTCTTTTTTTTTTTTTAATTTATTCGACAGAGATAGAGACAGCCAGTGAGAGAGGGAACACAAGCAGGGGGAGTGGGAGAGGAAGAAGCAGGCTCATAGTGAAAGAGCCTGATGTGGGGCTCGATCCCATAACGCCGGGATCATGCCCTGGGCCGAAGGCAGACGCTTAACCGCTGTGCCACCCAGGCACCCCCTTATTTTTACATTCTTAATGCATGCTCAGTTTCAGTTATTTAGGAAAAAAAATTCCTGCAAGTGTTAGTCTAATGTAAAACTTTGACGCTGGATGCATGTTTCAAAGCTCCTCCTATCCCAAATTAAAGCTTACTTTGACTCCAGGCAACTGCAGGAAATAATAAGGAATGGTTTTTTCTTTAAATAAATTTTCATTTCTTCCTCTTTTCTGGTTCCCCCAAGGTTGAGGCATAGCTGGGGTGAGTGGTTTATTTATTTTTATTTTTTTAAGGAGGTGAGTGGTTTAAAGGGAGAATTTATGTAGCAAGTGATATTTGAAATTATCTCTTGGGTCCTAAAGTCCTTTTTATGACAACTATCAAAATATAATTGTAGGCATAGATTATTTGGAAGGCCCAATGACAAACGATGCATTTCCCATTTCCATGGCATGGCTTTGTTCTCTCAGGATGTGCCTCCATCCCCGGTGGTACATTCCTCACCCTCTTCTTGGGGATGACCCACATCCTCTTAAATGAGATGTTAGGACACTCTCCATTTGACCCAGAGAAGATGTACACATCTTTGGAAATATCAATGACAGAAGTGCTTTCTATCTTTGCTTTGACATTCTCTACTTTTTGTAACATTAGAGGCTAAATAAGCCAACATGCTGCTTTCTGAAATTTCCAGGAAAAGGAAAATATTACTTATACCCCAAACTCAAGGGGAAATTTGTAAAGCTTTGCCAAGTTTCTTTTATCATGTATCACTTTTTATGTCTGTACTGAGCAAACACTCATTCATGGAGTAAGATAACAGCCTTCCTTTCCTTCAGGAATGTTCAGTCACTCTGCATGGGTCTCAGGGGAAGCCAACTCATGTTGGCATTATGCATCTATGTTTGCTATACAATCTGACTTCAAAAAATCTTTTATATCCTCAGTATACTTTCTTAAAATCTACTCTTCTTTGCATATACGGCAGTTGTTATAATTGTTTTGTGGTAAGATTTAAAGGATAAGCATTATATTTTTATAAGGAACCTCAGTGTTAGTCTCATTGAAATTTATGACCTGTTTTCAACTTTAGAGGTTTATGGAAAAAAGAAAAAAAGAAAAAAAGAAAAAGATTATAGATGAAATCACATTTACCTATATCTTACATTAGTTGTCCAATTTTTTGGAATCAGCATATGATTTAATATAAAAATAATGCTTAAACTCCAAAACAACAAACTTACAATTCTTAACTTAATTTCATATATCTAATAACACCATTAACATAATTATATAACTCATTTATTTCAAAACTTAAAAAGCAATATTATTAGCTGCTATATTTAGGCAAAAAAACAGTTGAAATATATTTATTGTATATTTAGTCACACTGTGAGAAACAAACATAGGCAAAAATACCGCTGTCTGAATAAAAAAATATTTTCTTGGTAGCTGCAGCAAAAATAAATTAAAAGGATATTCAAGTATTGCTTGACATTATACCTAATAAATCTTGGACTAAAAAGTTTTCCAAATCCAAGAAATTGTACAATATTGGAATGGGCTTAATGTAATAACAGAAAGAACAATTTAAATTTTAACATTCAAAAGTCCAAGCCCACTGAGAAAACAACTTATTAGTAAACATCTAACACTTCCTACAGAAAAACAATTTATTTCCCGCAGAGAAAACAATGTATGAACATAAACTTCACTAAAGATACAATCTGGTTCCAAGAAGCAGATGCTGATCAATAATTCAATATCTAAAATCAAACGATAAGGGAGGAATGGTAAACATTTATTTATGGAATAATAATGTGTATCATTATGTTTCATATCTGGAAAACAGAAAAATTCTACAACATAAACTCTGTTTATCCGTTTTCACACAAAGGATATGTTTTGGAAATTAGAGAGTAATTGCCAATACCAAAATAAATTTAGGTATCTATTATTCACTGTGGGAGATATTTTCATTAAGAAGAAACTCAATCATTACTTCTAAATTTCAAGAACTCTTGGTGGAGAAATTATTTATCTAGTAAACTCCACATGGTAATAAATAGGTAAAATCAATGGATTGAAGAGATAAGCAGAACATTTTAGTTTTATCTTAACTTCTATCTTTCCAGAAATAAGGCTTTTAATATAAGCCATTGATAATGAAAGATGATATAGTTTCCACTGCGTCTCTTCAATTATTTTTGTCTCAATTTATATGGTTCGAGCCTCACATCGGGCTCCCTGCTCCTCTGGGAGCCTGCTTCTTCCTCTCCCACTCCCCCTGCTTGTGTTCCCTCTCTCGCTGGCTGTCTCTATTAATGAATAAATAAACAAAATCTTTAAAAATAAATAAACAAATAAATAAATAAAATGCAAGATCATAGCCTTGACTTTATTAATTGAGTTTAAGGTATTTTCAAATGCCTATTGGTATAATTCTATCTGCATATCACACAGATATCTCCATCTCAACATGGCTTGTAATTAATTCTTCCTCTTTAACCTCAAACTCTTCCTCCCTATTATATTCTCCATGTAAGTGAATCATACAACTACCTACCAATCTATTTAAAGTATCTTAATTTTGTATTTTGGGGTCTCTAGCACAGAGCCAGTGAATGATACTACTATTATTTACCAACATTTAGACTTCTTTATCTCTTCCCAGGTACTTAAGTATGAAATTAAGTGTGACCATTTTCTTTGGCCAATAAAAGGCAAACAGAAATAATAAGTATCACTTCAAGGCTGAAAATTTCTATACCTCTTGTGTAATTCTCTATGCACCATTTCTCTGTCATGATAAATATGGATGCTGATTTTGAGACAGAGACTCGGAATATTAACCTATCACATGGGCAATAGCATCATGTAGACTTTTTTTTTTTTTTAACATTTTATTTATTTATTTATTTGACACACAGAGAGAGCACAAGCAGATGGAGCAGCAGGTAGGGGGAGAGGGAGAAGCAGGCGACTCCCCAGCCAAGCAGGGAGCCCAATGCGGGGCTCAATCCCAGAATCTGGGATCATGACCTGAGCTGAAGGCAGCCGCTTAACCGACTGAGCCACCCATGTAGACTTTGTATTGAGAAATTAATGTTAATTCTGTTAAGCTACTAATATTAGGAAATGTTGATTAAGGGGTCATAACCTAGACTATCCTTATAGATACTATACTTATATTAAGAGATCATCATTAAATATTTTAATTTAAAATTAATTTTCAAATCCTAATCTCTTTCTTCCCCCATCAAATAGGCTTTTAATAATTGATTTAATCTTTTGATTATCTTTGAAATATTTTTCTTTACATTTCACTAGAATTTTTTATCTTCACTGTCAGCATCTTCAAATCTTAACTTCACATCTTGCATTCTTCCAATCTACCCTCCTTAATGTCACAGAAGTGACCTTTTGAAAACAGGAACCTAGGATCATTCCATGTTTTATCTCCTTCCTCCAACAAAAGGACTGAGTAGATTGTTACCGTTTGCTAGATGAGTGAGCCATAGGTCTAACGGAATGCAATGAGTACCTATATGCAAGGGCTAACATTCTTCTAGAGCCTAAAGAACCTATCAAAGTCCAAAATATCATGGATCTGTGTGGTACAATGAACTGAAGTTGGTAAGTAAGGGATCAGAGTTAAAATACGTTGCCAATCTAAGATGGTAAACAGGAAGCAAATAACTAAAGTACAAACAATCCAAGGAGATGAGAGTATGGACCAATGAGTTCACTAGCCAGGAAAAACTGTAGTCTAGGTAAAAATCTACATAGCAATAACCAAGATAAGCATTGTTGCTCAACCTTTTGAAATCTATATAAAAAACAATAAACTAATCTGTAATGTTTTCACATGAAAGTGAACAAACAAAAAACCCTCATCTGCCTGTCAGGCTTCTATTTCTTTGTGGAGCAGTGTTTCTAGTTGCCTAGATTATTCCATAAATATTTACTGAGAATTTAAGTGCCAGGCAGTGCTCAAGGCCGGTGGTGTACATCAGTGATCACACTGACAAATCACACTATCCCAAATGAAGCTAACAGTATAAGAGGGGAAAACAAGAAATAAATATAGTAAATAAGAAAGCTTTGTATTATGTCAGAAGTTGATAACCACTTTGGAAAAAATGCAAAATAGAAATCTTTGTTGTGGGACAGAGGACAGTTTGTTGCACTTTCATAAGGTAGTATATGGATGATCAAACTGAGGAGGTTTGAAAATGACTGAGATAGTCATCCCAGGTGTTGAAGAATATTACATACAGGAATACCAAGCACAGGCATAAGGGTGCCTGGGACATTAGAAGAATAGACAGGGGCTTCTGTGGCTGAAATAGAGAATGTATGCATAAAAGTATCAAGAAGTAATGTTATTAAGATAAACAGAGATGAGATCATGTAGGGGTCATAGTCAATTTTAATGATTTTGGGTTTTTTCTGAATAAAGTAGGACATTTTTGCAGGATTTGACTTGTTTTAAAAAAATTACTTGCTACTCTGTGGAGAACAGATTTTATAGGGATAAGGGCAGAAGTAAAGAAAACTGTTAAGCTATTTCAGGCAACCAGGAAGTGGTAACTGTGGCTTCCATCAGACTTGACACAGTCGATCGTGTGAGATGATGTTATATTATGGTATATATTTTTAAGATGGAACTAACAAAATTTGTTTTGAGTTAGAAATGGAATGTGAGAGAAGGAAGAAAGTCAACAATGACCCCAAATTTCATTGCCTAAGCAACTGGCAACTGGCAGCTATCAGCTATGTTAGGGAAAAATCTGGGGTTCAGATTTGAACATTTTATTTTATTTTTTTAAAGATTATTTCTTTATTTATTTATCTGACAGAGAGAGAGAGAGAGAGAGAGAGAGACAGCACAAGCAGGGGGAATGGCAGGCAGAGGGAGAAGGAGAAGCAGGCTCCTCGCTGAGCAGAAAGCCCGATGCAGGACTTGATCCCAGGACCCTGAGATCATGACCTGAGCCGAAGGCAGACACTTAACCGACTAAGCCACCCAGGCACAACACATGTGAACATTTAAAATCTGATATTCAAGTGTAGCGTTTGAGTAGGTATATAGACACATGAGTCAGGAATTCAGGAAGCACTCTGGAGCATTTCTTCAAGAAAAGGAATTCCCTTTGGTTGCCCTTCTATATGCTTATCATTTAAACCGGGTACTGTGCTGTCAGTATCTTATTCAAATATTAGGTGTCTTTGCCATTTTATTCTGGAAAAATAATGCAAATCAACTTTATCATATAAAACCATGCTTCTCATTCACGGATATGTTAGTCAAGACTCAGAACAAATTTATATAAAAGTTGTATGTCTATCTAGAATGTCAGTCACAGAACAAGATTTTTATGACTTTTTTCTCTTATAAGTTTTTTCCACCAAACAGTAACATAATTTCTCAATCACTGCATAGTTTCAAATTAAGCAGAGCTCTAATTATTGATTTTTACCACTACATGTGATTTTTTTTCCTCCAACAATTCCATATATTGTTGTTCCTTTGTGATTTAGTATCACTCTTCAAGTGAATTCACAAATACTTGCATGTTTGTGCTCCGTGATCATAGATGTTTAGAGTCATTTATCATTTAATTCTGTCATGTCCAGCATCATTGATTGTTTCTTGAAGCAGAACAGTTTCAAGAAAAGTCTGCACAGTTTTCAAAGTAAATAAATCAAACTTCTTAACATATATGAGCCTCACATAAAGTCACACAACACAGGTTGATCTCAGTGACTGTCCCTTCAAGCCTTATAAAATTAGCATATTATTACTTAATGTCTATTTTTTTCATTATTATTCTTTATTGTTCATTGTATTTTAACACTAAATTTCTAGTAATTTCATTAACATAACTACAAAGTCCATTTTGAATAAATGCACTGGGGATTTCTATGAATGAAATGCATACATTGCTGTTTAATCTAGATCAAGCTATTACATTCAGAATGCATTATGCGTATGTTCCTACTTTATTTACTGGCTGAAAAGCATATATGCAGAAGTGTATGCAAATATGTCATACTTCAGTTTTTCATCAGAGATTAAAATGTGTGAATGCATAAAGTGAATTTAATTCAAAACTGACTTTCATTTACAAAACTTAAAATGGCAAATCTCAAGATGATAAAATGGCAGGATATCCTCAGCCCTCAGCAGTTTTTTTACATGTAATAGCCACTCAATGGAAGTGCACTTAGTAACTGAATACATGAAAAAAGATAATGTAACATTGGGGTTAATTACAAATTACGGTAACTTCTTGGGCACCTGGCTGGCACAACTGGTTAAGTCTCTGCTCTTGGTTTCAGCTCAGGTCATGATTTCAGGGACCTGAGATTGAGCCCCACATTGGATTCCATGATCAGCATGAAGTCTGTTTAAGGCTCTCTCTGCCCCTCCCCCCTACACAATCTCCCTCTCACTCTCTGTCAAATAAACCTTTAAAAAAGAAGACATTACAGCAACTCCTTTTATCTATATTTGACTTTCTTTAGTTTATATATCCTCTTATATTTGTTATTAACAAAAGTATTGCTTTTTAAAAATGAGGCAACTTGATATATTTAAGCCTTTCTGACAATTTTCTTGCTTAACCATATTAGCGCAGAGTAGATTACAGGTGACAAATTATCACCCAGTTAAATACTTTACCAGTTATTTGACAGAAGGAAGAGAATAATATATATGTTAGTAGTTGTGTAATAAGGATAAGCTAAATGAAATACAGTGGGTGGGCGCGGCTGGGTGGCTCAGTTTGTTAAGCAACTGCTTTCAGCTCAGGTTGTGATCCTGGAGTCCCAGGATCAAGCCCTGTATAGGGCTCCCTGCTCAGCAGGGAGTCTGCTTCTCCCTCTGACGCTCCCCCTCTCATGCTCTCTCTTTCACTCTCAATTAAATAAATACAATCTTAAAACAAAAAAAAGAGAAATACAGTGGGTGGGGGGATGGGTTAAATAGGATATAGGAATTAAGGAGGGCACTTGCGATGAGCACCAGGTGTTGTAAAGAAGTGTTGAATCACTAAATTGTACACTTGAAACTAATATTACACTGTATGTCAACTAACTGAAATCTAAATAAAAACTTTAAAAAAAGAAAAAATAAATGGGATACATCTAAAATCTAGTTAAATTTGAAATCGGTCAGACAGCCTCACACATTGTTTCCTCTCATGCTACGTAGATACCTTAAAATTGTAGATTTAGCCAGTCTGAGAAGATACAAGACTATAATTTAGTGTGATTCCTTAAACAACAACTATCTTATCCTAAGTAAGATATGCAATTTTTATATGAACACTATTAATGAAAACAGCCTATTTTTCCTTATCTTTCTGTGATCAAACAACAGTTTCTTAACAAATTACTTTCTGTTTAAAGATGAATTTTTCAAAGCACATAAAAATGTCAGTCATACCATTGGGACAATTCAGAAAAACTAAAACACATATGAAACTTAGACTCTACTTGGTACTTACCAATTCTTAAATAAAGTTAGTGCTTATAAATTCTGCATGCCACAGCTATTTTTATTTTTTTAATTTCAATATCTATTATTCTCATTGCTTTTATTATAAGTACATATGTGACATCTGTGAGAATAATGGAGTATTTTTACCCTTATAGTTTAACATCTATCTTTGTCTGAACTCAAACAGGAGCTATCGTTTTGGTGAGTCCTGCTGTCAGCACCATTGTGTTTGGTTCTGTTTTCATGAATCTAAAGCTTCTGTGTAAAGCTGTCTATTCATTTTGTACCAAAAAAAAAAAAAAAAACCCAAAAAACTCTTTTGAGGTTTTCTATCACACTGAGATATGCATGTCAATGAGTCCAGGGAATATAATACTTAATCTTTGCTATATAACATATTCTGTAAGAGCATTACTATTTGCTGGTTTATAAGTCTCAGATGGAACATAGCTGATATATTCAAAAGAGCAGTTATTTTTTATCAATGCTCTTTAATCTCTCTCAAAAAGTTAACAGTAACACTATTGTAGGACATCACTTTGCCTGTGATGGTGTTGTTGTCCACAGTGGAAACTGCATAATGAAAACTGCTTTTTATTACAGTCACATCTTATATCAAGATAATAAATTGTGTGGATTCTTCTGTGGCAGTAGATGAAAGACAAATATGTTTTTCGTTTTTCTTTTTTCAAAAAGGAAACTCAGTATTTTAGCTGAGGCTGTGACAGCGTCTGGCAATTCCTTTAGGTAAGTGTGTGGGTTTATTTAAAACTTTTCATAAAACAAAACAAAAACAATTAGGCTTAAGAGGAAAATATCTTCTTTCAGTCATGTTCCAAGTGTTACTAGAGCTGTGCATTACTTAAAACGGGCACAGAATTAACTCCTGAGAGTCCCTGATTCCTTGACCATCTAACTGCGACTTCCGTCTCAGAAAGTAAGTTTGAGAGAAATGAACCACAACGGGTTAAGGAAAGAATGTTCACCTGGTATTTATGTCCGAATGCAAAGTTTTAAAGTAAATCCCACTACTCACTGATTTGGAATTCTAACAAATATAAATAGTATTTATCTCAATGCAAGTGAGTAATATGCAATTTTTAAAAAAAATATTTTATTTACTTATTTGAGAGAAAGAGAGACAGAGAGAGAGAATGGGAGCAGGGGGAGTAACAGATAGGGGAGGGAGAGGGAGAGAATCTCCAGCAGACTCTGTGCTAAGCTCCAAGACCTCTGAGAGGCTTCAGCTCACAACCTTGAGATCATGACCCCGGCTAACCAGAGTCTGACACTTAACCAATTGCACCACCCAGGCGCCCCAAGTGTTTGCAACTTGCAAATACTACTAAATACATTCTTAATGAAATTTCTGCCCTTTAGTTATTTGGGTAGTTGTGTTCACCCCTTAAATTCAATTTCACTTGACATAAATTTACGTCAGATATACACAAAATACCCCACACTTACACCACCAGATTTTACACTGTTTCTTACTTGTTTCCTAAGCCATGCTTTATGAATAACTTACATAGTTATATAAAGATGCAATCCAGTACTTCTTTTAATTTCTTAAATATTATTTTCATCAATTAGAAAGCTAAATTATTATCACATGCAGTTTGGAGTTACTGTTTTGACAAAACTTGGCCAACTGCACAGCCTAGAACCCCCCTGTATGCATATTAAAACAATAATTTCAACTATTCTCAGAAAACCTAAAACCAAACAAAAATCACCAACAATAACAATGCCCCAGCAAAAAGAGATCCCACATTAATTTCCATTAGAAGATGGTCTCATGGCTTAACAAATAAAGGTTATTTACAAGAAAATTTTAGGATAAGTAAATATAAACTAGCAAATACTTTCACCACCACCATGCTTATCATGGTATTCATATCATATTTATCATAAAATAGTCACAATATTTGCCAAGATTCCCATATCTCATGTCACCTGCTCAAATACACCAGCTAGGAATGGTACAGTGAGTAGTTGACACAAGAACTGGAAGCAGCTACAGAGACTGGAGTTGTCCTAAGAATAGATACTTGCAATACCTGAGCAATTTACTGTTTTCATTTTGTTCCAGTTTTATATTTCTTTTTGGCAGGTAGGTACCTCTGGCTTATCAGTTACTGTGTTAGATTCTCAGAACTGGAAGTCCTTGATGTAACTACAGTTTTAAACAGTTTATTTTCTTTCCTCTGTTTCTCCCTACTCCCATATTCCTCTTATGTAATTTAATTTTCACTTCACAATAGTATATCAAATGACTTATTAATAATATTAAAACATGTTAAAATAAATGCATCTATTATAATTTTTAACTGTTAAGTCTATTAACATGTTTATTACCCATCCCAGTTGAGTGTCATTAAGTGGTTTCAAAATCGAGAATGCAATTCATACTTCCTTAGAACTCTGAAGTCTATCAGCACCCAGGGTGGAAGATACAAACTCATACACCAGTACACTTACTTTCTTCAGACAGTGTGTGTGCATGTGTGTGTATTTGTCTCAGTGAGACTCTCATTTTATTCACTCTACTCTATCCGGAATCTTTTTGAATTTATCTCTGCACTGTGTCTATATGGGTGCAGATTTTTTTCATTCTAAATGCTATGCCTTCTTTGGAAGCCCCTTTCAACCTAAAAATCACTTTGCTTACTTCCTCTAAGAGAAAACTTGTCTTATTATTTCTTTGACATATTTTTTTTCTTCAAACTTCTCTTGAAACTCCCATTAGATGAACAGTTCTCCAAATAACCCATCTTTTCTCTTATTTTCCAAATTTTGTCCAAACTTTTCTCTTAATTTTCACATGTTTTTTTAAATTCAATTTTAAGTTACATGGCTCTGTAAACAAGGCCATTAATACAAAATTTAGTTGTTGTTTAAACTATTTTGTTTTCCATTGTGCATTTCAACTTCAAATTCAAAAATAAAATTTCTATTTCCAATATATATAGAACTCTTATACCAGAAACTCATAGTCTAGCTCATCAGAATTCTCTGTACTATTTATCACTCTGGAGAAACTCTTCCTAGTCCCCTCTGAGTTCTCATAATCATTGAATTTGTGTTTGGAGTACCTATAAATGGCCCTCTTCCTTTAAGATAGTGGTCTCTTACACTTACACGCATTTTGAGTTACTATTCCTTTGGGTTTTGTTTCTCTGAATGTGAGTGTGTGTGTGTGTGTGTGTGTGTGTGTGTGTGTGTGTGTATCTTGGCTTTCTGTCATTCAATAAGTAAAATTTCTGCTTACTATACAGCTTGTTTTTTTTTCTCATACTGATAATTATTTGTAATCTTCAATTTTTCTGTTGTTTTAAATAATCTATCATCTTTATCTATGTTCCTAGGCATTGTTTCAATAATTACTTTACTTTTTTGTGTCTTCTGTGTTCAATATCAGACACTTATAATTTGCCAGAAAGGTATACACATAAATATTTCAACTTGTTGGCATATTCCCTCAGCAAAAATCTAAAACAAACAAACAAAAAACCTGTTACGCTTTCTCTAGTATAGGTCTCTTGGTGGTACATTCTCCTTATTTTTGTTTTTCTTAATGAGTTTTTTTTTTTTGCACCTTCATTTTTGGAACATTGGCTTTACTTATAGTATTTTAGTTTGACAGTATTTTCCTTTGAAATGCTTGAAGTTATCATTCCATTGTTTTTTGGTTTCCATTATTTCATTTGAGAAACTTTATTGTTGCTCCTTTAAAGGTTATAGGTCTTACCTTCCCTTCTTTAATATAATTTTTGCCCCCCCCCCAACCATCCAGCAACATTCCTTTGATTCCTAGGGGTGTGGGAGTGTGTGTGTGTGCATGTGTATGTGTGTGCCTGCACTGTATATAGTTTACAATATATACTAAAATACTTTCTGGGACTTATTCTCTTCCTCTTTCATTCTTGTGAGATTTGGTGTATTTTGACTTCATCCTTACTACTAGGCTTTAGGGTTTGAGATTCCTACCCAAAGCATTGGATGTTCACCAGGTCACCTCCATCTGTGACTTGAACTCTGATTTTTGTTCCAGCAACCCAGTGAATGTGCTGTACACTTCACTCAATATATGGAGTGAGAAAATGTCCCAACAGGAAAAATAAATACTGCTAATTTGGTTTCACTTCTCCAGGCTTTTCTCCTTTCTCAGATTTTGGCCTAGAAATTCTTCAATGCCTTGGCAGTTTTCAATTTATTCTTTCAGCACAAAATTTTCAACATCTAATATTCTCTAGACTATATTATAAATTTGTCATCATGGAGCACACATTATAGTATAATTTCTGTTAGGAATAAAATGTAATGCTCATATAATATAGTGAAAGAGACCTTGTGTATGAAACAGGTAGGGGTGGGCATTACTGACTCTAGAACTTACTGAGTTGGCTGAGGCTTTGCTGGACCTGCAGCAAATTTCCACTTTTTACTTTGTCCAATCCTGTTGCGCCTTTTTACAAAGGTGTTCGTTCTTAATAAATATTTTATACCCTGTGATGGGCTTAACCGTGTCCCTGAAAAATTCATATTTTGAAGTTCTTAACCTCCACACTTCAAATGCGTCTGTATTTGGAGATAAGGTCTTTACAAAGGGTACTTAAGAATAAATGATGTCAGTAGGGTGGGCCTTATAAAGTTATAAGTTGTCCTTATAAAAAGAGGAGTTTAGGACATAGACATACACAGAGGGAAGACCATAGGAAGGCACAGAAAGAAGGGAGACATTACAGGCCAAGGAGAAAGGCTTTCAGATGAAAACAATCTTGTTGGTACCTTGAATTTGGACTTCTGGAATCTAGAAGTGTGAGGAAATACTTTATATTGGTAAAGCTACCCAGTCTGTGGTACTTCTTATGGTAGGCCTAGAAATTAATACACACCATAAGCTATCTCAGAATCTACCTTTTTTTTTTTTTTAAGTTTAACCTGTGACAGTTGGAACCAAAAGCGATCTAAGGAATTAGTCAAGAAGAAAACTTTGGGGGGTGCCTGGGTAGCGAAGTCTTTAAGCGTCTGCCTTCGGCTCAGGGCGTGATCCTGGCATTCCGGGATCAAGTCCCACATCGGGCTCCTCCGCTGGGAGCCTGCTTCATCCTCTCCCACTCCCCTGCTTGTGTTCCCTCTCTCGCTAGCTGTCTCTCTGTCACATAAATAAATAAAATCTTTAAAAAAAAAAAAAGAAGAAGAAGAAGAAAACTTCGGGGCTGGATCACTCTCTTGGCTGGCAATAAAGACTAATGCTGACGGTCGATACCGCAAGCTCTGACACAAGCCAGCAGTCTAATTGTTGAAGCTTTCACCACTGAATGAGTTAGAATTGTGTATAGAAGGAAGGGACTGCAGACGTGAGTGTAAAGTCATTTGAGATGTATGAAACAAATAGTAACTGTAAGGCTAATGCTATCAGATGGCCACTGCTAAGTGCTATTGAGAAAGCACAGAAAATAATGAAGAACTAAGGGCTAATAACAGTCAACTGAAACCCAGATGTGAAAGTCAAATGGACTTTTGGTTGCATATAAAGAAAATCTCTTCTGCAAAGGGAGACTGAAGAGACTCTGGTCTTTTCAGGGAAAAGCCCAGTACTTAGTAATTGACTTGGCTAAAATTCAGACAATTAAATACTCAACAAAGGCAGGTCATGACACCAAGGTTTGGGCCCTGATTTTGAAAACCTGGGACTATACCACATGGAATAGGGGCATCTGGCTGAGCAAACCTAAGTATTTTAAATCTCTGAGCCAGTGACTTCTCTCCTAGTAGGGTTAGCACTTCCACAGTTATAAAAGATAATACAGAGGCCTCTACTCACTCTCAGGCAGCAATGCAAGATATGCCCTCCCCCACCACGTATTTTCCACCACCTCCCTTCATGGTCACTAGGACCGTAACTAGGGATAAAGTAAGGTATATCTAGACTGAAGACAAGCTGGAGCTCATTACAGAATAAAGGGACTATACACCTTAAAGGAGTTGCAAGAGCTAATGAGCATACACTGATAGGAGCTAAGGAGGTACTCATGTACTGTTCAAGGTCAAGAAATGACTTGTATTCATCTCCAAATTCATCTCTAGGTATGTGAGCACTAATGGCATGTTAATAATGAGTAAATATATCAATTAATCTAAAAGTGTATTTGCTATACTTAAAGTTTTCAAAATTTATTGATTTACTAACGGAATATCTACTGATGATGATAGCTACCATTTGTTTATTATATACTCAACATTTTGGTAGGTGCATAGTTCATCCAATATAAGATTTACAGCAATGAAAAAATGTGGATGAGGGACAGATTTCAGTATTAGAGTGGACAGGGTAGGACCCAGAGAAGAGGCAAAATCTGGGCAAAGAATTTAAGGAAATAAGGTTGTAATCCTAGTGAATTCTCAAGATAAGAATATTCCAGGGAGAGAGAACAGAGTGGGAACACAGGACTTGAGACAAATGTAGGTCTGTCTGCATGATGTGTTTAAGGAGGAAAAAAAAAAAAAAGCCCATGTAATGAGAACAAAATCGATACAGAGGTGGAGAATGATAGCAGAAGGGATCAGAAAGATAATGGGGGCAAACTGTAAGGCACCTTTGTAGTAGGGAGAGGAAACATCCCAGGTGTCCGGGCCAATTTATTTGTAAGTCTACTGTTCTGTCACAGGTATTATCACTCCTTTCACTCTCTAATTTGGTTTAGATCATAAATCGTATGGTCACCCTACTTACAGGCAGTGTAGATATCTTGTCTTTTATACTAAATGTAAAGAGTAGTTTAAAGCAGAAGAGTGATGTAATCTGATTTATGTTCTAGAAGATTCACTCTGGCAGCTGTATTTTTAGGGTCTAAGGCTCTTGGGTAATAACGGAAAGACTTATAGAAAGCTATTATGGAAATCCAAGGGAGACATATGGTGGCTCAGGCTAGAGTGGTAGTAGAGGCAGAAAAATGCTTGGAATTTAATACATTTTAAAGTAGAACTAACATGATTTTATGATGGTCTGAATGTAGTGGGTTTTTTTTAAATAAAGGATTCTAGGGTAAAATAAAGATTTTTTGTTTGTTTGTTTGTTTGTTTTGTTTTTTGCCTGGGAGACCAGAAGGAAGAATTTTCCATCAACTGAAATAGTGAAGGCTACAGGAAGACAAGATTTTTGTGAGATGATCCTGAGTTTATATTTGGACATGTTAAATTTAAGATATCTAAGAGACAACCAGATGGTGATGAATGTATGTGTTAACTATGACAATTTAAGTATGGGAATTTACAAAAGAATTATGGGTTAGAGATAGAAATTTGAGAGCTGTCAGTACATAGGTGGTATTTAAGTCATGAGGATGGATGAGATCATCAAGCAGTAATCCCAGGACCCCTTCAATTTTAAAAGTCAGAGAGAAGGGAAGAATGCAGCAACAGAGCCCAAGAACAACTCCAGTGATATGGGAGAAAATTCAGGAGTATTTAGTCCTGAAAGTCAAGTGAAGAAAGTGTATCAAGAAGAAAAGAGCTGTGTCAAATCCTTCTGATAAATCAAATAAAACCAGGATGCAAATAGACCACTAAATTTAGGAAACTGTGTATCATTAATGACAGTGATGAAATTAGATTCTGTGGAGTGATAAGGGGTCAAGAGCCTGGTTGGAATGGAATTAAGAGAGAACGAGAGGAGGGGAAACTGGAGACTTCAAGTCCATCCCCCGCCCCCACCCCCCAAAAATAAAACAGACCAATAACAAAAGAAAAAAAAACTTAATAGTAATTCATCAAAAGTCAGGTTACAGTGAAGATAGTTCAGCCATTTATTTACTTCCCTTGTCTTTTTTCCATTTCCAGCATTTCTCAGGTATGTAACATTAAGAAGAATAGTAATTTTTCTCAACCTAAATTTACAGTAAACTGTATGTATTATTATTACCCAGCTCAGCATGTTGATAGAGTGGGTAGTGTTCAATAGACTCTATTAGAGTGAGGTCCTGTATTGAAAATATCTAAAACACAGTACATTTTCAAAAGCAGTCATTTCTGTTTTTATTGTTACTACTACTACTATTACTATTGTTACTACTATTCTCTACAGTTGCTCTTCAGTTTCTACTTAACACAAGGGTGGTGGGTAGTGCCCGGACTTTTCTTTATCCTTACATTTTTATACTTCTCTGATTCTTTTCTCTGTCATCATCCTGCCAACATCTCTTTCTAAACTGAAACCAAAAGTAAACTAATGAACAAACATACAAAGCAAACAAAATTTTCTTGCTTAATCTTTGGGAAGAAATACATATTCTTCTATTCTTCAAAGAACATTCTTAAGATAAGGAATTCTCTTTATTGATTCTCTTATATCTTACATTACAGCTCCTTGCCAGGGTGAGGCTGAAGCAGAAAGAAATGTGAAGGAGGTAGATTTTTTAGCTGTGCCTCTAATGTTCCACGCATTCCTGGATCAAGATCTTTCCATATGCGGCATGCTCTGCTTAAAGTGTCCACCTCTTTCTTTTCCTAACTAGTTCTTACTGTTTTACTCCAGGGTCCCACACTCTAATGCCTTTCCAAACTACAATGCCTATTGTCCCTAGCCCATATAAGCATTCCAGGTGTACTGAATATCTATACAAGCTCTATCTGTTTCAAAGGTGGTGGTAATAAGTGTCAGGAAGAGAAATATTAACATACTTTGTACCAGGTGTCCATCCACCCATTTCCTCTTTTCTAGGCCTAATACAAGGTATTCTGACATTCTCACACTTAGAGTGGATAAGAATGATGTAAATGTGGTTCACCTTCACAGATTACAAATTTCACTATTTAATTTCATTCACATAAACTATTAATCAGGATAACAATTACTCATCCTTAGTACTTCTACTGGATGGAATTCCTGGATTGTACGATATGTTTTCTTTACCTTGATATTCTAAGGAATACCACATGGTTTGGGATGTAGTTAGCATTCACGTTGTTTAACTAAACTGAATCAGATTTTGTGTCATCAAAACCTTGATATAAATGTTTCCTATATTTAGATACGATGACAGATAACTTATCCATATCTACTTTTAAGCCTGTTTCTGTGACTTCTGTTCTCATTTTACAAGATGACAGTATAAAATATTTCTTACTGATCCTTTTAACCTCTTGTAGGATGATGAATTTATCCTTTAGTTGTAGCCTTCAAAGAAGTCTCAGATTCTCTACCTACTGACATTTAATGGAGAAAGAATGATGGTGTTGCTCAATTTTCATTATGTTGACTTCTCTGATCACAAGTTCTGGTACTTGCTTTGCGCTGCGAACACAGTTCCACATGCTGATATGTATATGATAGTAGTTTGTTTAGTAGCACGATGTTGAGTTTCAGTATATGTCATACAAGATATTCAAAGACCTCAACATTGCTAAAAAGAACTACCAAAAATTAGGGCATTAGGTGAATTAGAAGTTATTTAAGGATGACAGAGCTATCACAATAACCAGGGACTATCCTCTAACTTCAAATGCAATCCCTAAAAAGAGAACAGAGGAGGGGTACAGTGTTGTCAAGTGTCCAGGAGGAGAAGGTTATTTTCTTTTCCCATGAAGTGGAGAAGGACAGCAGACAGCCCAACAACAGATCAATCACCTTGCAACAAAGCTATCTTGTTACTATGAGATGCTACATCTGAAGATCTACTCCAGAGCTTCCAGGCAAAGGGAATTTGGTAGAATTACTCTTAAAGCACTTTTTAAAGTATGTCCTAATGTTGGGAACATCCATGAATATGGAGACTGGTGCTTAACTCTGATATAAAGATTATGGAGGTGAGAAGTGTGACTAGAGTCATATAAACAACAAGAAAAGCATAGGGATTACTCCGCTGGAATTTAACTGAAGATTCTAAAAGAGGATCTCATAAAGTTCTGTGGTTCCTGTGCATGGATCACATCTCCCAAATCAGAGTATAGGGCACCAGGAGCAAATGGAATCAGATGGACATCTGACCTGAGCTGGAACTGGAATATCTCTCTACCACAGTCAGTGGCAGTTTCCATACGATGTTCATGTTCCCTCCCCTTTGTTATCTCTAGCATTACAGGAGATTGGCCTTAAAAAGGATGGGAATAGACAGTGTCACAAAGTCAGATTTTGTCTTTTCTCTCCCTAGCTGCTATCACTATTAAATGAGGGGGTATGCCTTAAGTCTGCATTTGAGAGTTGGAAAGATATGAAATTTAAATTGGGCTTGAGATTAAAGTTTTAAATTAGATTTAACTTTTTATAAACAAAAGTGACCAGAAAATTATAGAATATACCCAGAATACTATTTAAGGAATGAGGAGTGAGGATATGTTGTACAACAACTGGATAGGAAATACAAATAACATTTTAAGTTAATACTACTTTGAGATTTCTTTATAAACTAGATTATACCTAAATACCAAAATATCGTATGTGACCTATACAGAGAAAGAGGGTAAGTGACAGAGAGTTAATATTTTTCCACCTTTACAAAGCTATATCCAACTAATAAAAGTTGTATATATTTAAGGTGTACAATGCAACAATTTGATAGATGCATACTTTGTGAAATGATTGTCCCAAGAACGCTAATTAACATATCCAGCACCTTAGATGGTTACCATTTGGTGTGTGCGTATATGTGATGAGAACACTTAGGATCTGTTCTTTTAACAAATTTCAAGTATACGATACTATATTATTAACTATAGTCACCATACTGTGTATTATATCTCCAGATACTGTATATTAAATCTCCAGAACTTACTCATCTTATAACTGAAAGTTATAAGAAACTGAAAGTTTGTATTCTTTGACCAACATCTCACCACTCCGCCCACTTCCCAGAGGGGGAGAACAGATAGGTCTCCACTGAGAAGGAATTCAAATAATTTCTGTAGGTGTTTTGTCCTCCAGGAAGTAGGACATAACTCCCCATTCCTTCAAGTATGATGTGACCACAGTGATTCTCTTCAAAGACCGCAATAGGAAAGGGGGAAAAATAATACTACAGTGTAGAAGCCTGGCCAACACTATACCCAGTCAGGTGACCACGGTTAAGATCAACAGTCATAAGACATACTTCTGATAGGATATGATGAGCATGCCAACTTATCATTGTAGTCTGCCTCTCCAAAACCCCCAGTCAGACCATGGGATTTACATCAGAAAAATCCTAAAAGATATTTTTTAAAATATCTGGCCAGAATCCCTTAAAACTATCAAGGTCATTAAAACAGGAATTTTTTTTAAACTATCGCAATCCATAACTAAATGTAATGTTTCTACAGTGACATGACAGAAAAATGGATAGAATCATGGAACAGAAAAAAGATGTAGAGAAAAACTCAGAAAATATGAATAAAGTATAAACTTTAGTTAATTATGTACCACTTCCAGTTCATTAATTGTGACAAATGCACCATGCTACTGTAGATATTAATAACAGAAGAAACCAAGTGTGGGGTACACACTGAACTCTCTGTACGTTATGGACAACTTTTCTGTAAATCTGAATCTATTCTAAAATTTTAAAAAATATATATTAAAAAGAATCAAAACAATAGGGTATGTTAAAGGGATACATTAGCCAACCTGAAAGAGCCCCTGATAAATAAAGCTGAATCAATCTGAGCAATGAATAAATGAAGTAATATTGGATTATAACCCAAAATAAAAAAAAATACATATTCATGAACCCATACTAATATTAAAAATTAGTAAACAAATACATTGTGGAGCAAAAGCAAATCTTCCTCACAAAAGAACTACATTAATATAGGTATATATCCCTCTTTCAGGAGGTTTAGAACTTAACTGCTTCTAGGCCCTGCTTGAGTGTGGGCTACACACAGTAACTTATTTCCAAAGATAGTTTATAGAAAGGTAAAGGTAATTTTTACAGTGGATGAATCTGGCAAATACTATCTTAATCAAATGATGAACATTTTCATCCCTAGTAATCTTATGATGATATCCATGTATCACTTGATCTGATGTGATGAGAAAGATACTGCTTAGTATTTCCCAAAACCCACATTCTGACATAAACATGAAGACAAAATCAGACAATCAGACAATGTACCCCATTTGGGTACAGTCTACATAATTGGCCAATGCTTTTAAAGACTATCAAAGTCATAGAAAATTAGGAAAGATTAAGAAAATATCACACATCAGAGGAGGCTGGGGCAATATGACAACTAACAATGTAGTACCTTGGATTTGAATCTGGAATTATTGTAGACATTAACAGGAAAACTGGGGAAATACAGACAAAGTCTAGAATTTGTTAATATTAATTTACCAATGCCAGTTCTAGTTTTTACATTTGTTCCATGGCATATGATATATTAAAAATGGAAGAACTGGATGTGGGTTTTAAGGGAACTCTGTACTATCTTTACAACCTTTCTACAATTCTAAAAGTACTTTGAAATTTTAAAAACACTTATACAGAAAGATATGTAACATTATTTTATAAATGGTATAAATAGTACTACTAGCTTTGGTTGGATAATAATGGCTTAACATTCCTCCACAAAAAAAATTCAGTTTATTTCATAAATTGCTCTTAAGTGGACTACGTTTGTACTGCTTTGTGAAAGAGAAACATGATGTAAATGCTACTGTGCCAGTTTAGGGTCTCTAGCCTTTAAGAAGACCAGAAGTTTCTGCTTCCTCCATCTCTGAACCCAGATGCCATGCTGTGGAGAAACCCAAACAGAAATACGAAAAAGAACTGAAGTTCCTAGCCTAGTGTGCTGACTTCCGTATGATAACCAGCACCAACCTGTCAACCATGTGGGGATGGACCCTCCAGCCTCAGTCAAATCAATCTCAGATGATACCACATGAAGCAGAGAGAAGATACTGTCATCAAGTCTTGATTAACACATATAACCATAAGAAAATAAGTGAATGCTGTTGTTTTAAGACGTTAAATTTTGGAGTGGTTTCTTATTCAATAATATGTAGCTAAAACAAAATTTGATTCTAGAAATAGTGTACTATTGAAACAAAAACCTAAAACTTTGGAATTAGCTTTGAAACCGAGTGGTAGGAAAAGCTCTCAAGGTAAAGGCTAAGAACAGTGATGCTGTTATTGGATGTAAGAGGAAAGTGAAATAGCATTTGCCAGTACCGTTACTTGAGATGATCTGGGAAGCAGAAATGGTATCTAGTTGGCTCATGGATATAGCCTAGTAAGTCTCCAGGAAGAATGCTGCAGGTACTATCTGGTTTGTTATGGCAAAGGGCAAGTCTGTGAGAAGAGCTAAAATTAAATCTTCCATCTTCAGGTACATCTTTAAGGAAAAATAAGGGAGCAGAATTGTGTTTGAAAATAAAACTTTCTCACTCCAAGGCTTTAAACCACAATACATTATCATGGTAAAAAATGGCTTCAGGTAAAAGATTAAATCCAGTATGACTCTAAATTCAGTAAAGTGCCCTCTGAGTCAAAAATATCAATAGTGGATATTGCAAGACCCTTTGCTAAGATTTCAGAAAGATTTAAGGATGTGATGCACAGACCCATGCAGCTAGACAAAGGACTTGTAAGCGTTTTCAGAGTGTTGTTCAACAGCAGCCTCAAATGTGACCTAAGGTAAAGAAAGGTCTTCCTTCTCTCACATTTTGTCTCACTGAGTTAAAAATAAATAGCATAAGAAAATTCACAAAGTTTTCAAAAGATCAATCCACTTAAACTGGAAGAGACAGAGATAGTTTAAAATGGAGAGTGGCCTCCACACCCATCCATGAGCATGACCCAGGCTGAGAAAGCTACGCGGCTTCAAATCTGAAATATTTTTTTAAATATTTTTTTATTATGTTAGTCACCATACAGTACATCCCTGGTTTTTTTTATGATTTTTTATTACATTATGTTAGTTACCATACAGTACATCCCCGGCTTCCGATGTAAAGCTCGATGATTCATTAGTTGCGTATAACACCCAGTGCACCATGCAATAGTGCCCTCCTTACTACCCATCACCAGTCTATCCCATTCCCCCACCCCCTCCCCTCTGAAGTCTTCAGTTTGTTTCTCATAGTCCATAGTCTCTCATGTTTCATTCCCCCTTCTGATTACCCCCCTTTTCTTTATCCCTTTCTTCCCCTACCGATCCTCCTAGTTCTTATGTTCCATAGATGAGAGAAATCATATGATAATTGTCTTTCTCTGCTTGACTTATTTCACTTAGCATTATCTCCTCCAGTGCCGTCCATGTTGCAGCAAATGTTGAGAACTAATGTGAAAGGGCAGAGCCAAGAACTGCACAAAACCAATTCCAGGGAGCAAAACTGAGCACTAATCAAGCAACTGGCAATATGCACCCAAGATTTCAGAATTGTTATCAAGTAATGACTTCTATGTGACTCTCCTTTTTGTGGCACAAAAGGACGGCCGACATTTTTAATTTTAGTTCATGTTTCTTGGGCCAATAGAAACCACACTTACAGAACAGCTACCATACCTTTATCTCCTGATATACATGAAATTGGATTTGAGTATGGTGACTAATGAGATAAATCTTTCCGTCTTCTAGGGGGAAGAGTATTTTACATGTGAGAGTTACATAAATAACTGTGGCTAGAGGGTAGAGTGCTGCACATTAAAGAGAACTATAAATTCTTTGTCACTACCCTCACAGAAATGTGTGGTCTACTTCTCTACCCATTTGAATCTGAACTGAGTAACTTGAGTCTGTGACTGTTCAATAGAAAACAGTGCAAGTGGCTCTGTGTCAGTTACCTTAACCTTTTAAGAAGACTGTCAAGCTCTCTATCTTCCCTCTAGAAGTCTAGGCTGCCATGACACAAGCCTAGGTAACTCTGCAGAAGACAACTTAGGCCTAGTTCATAAGTCCCAGCTAAATTTTCAGTCAACAACCAGTCATGCTGCAATGATATCTTCTGGCCTCGGTCAACGTACTCCACATAGAAAAGAGATACCCTTTTCCGCTGGGCATGCCCAAATAAAGGAAAAAAACAATCATCAGCAGGCATATTGTTGCTTTAACACTTAGTGTTACAAGGGCGCATGGGTGGCTCAGTCAGTTAAGCATCTGACTCTTGATTTTGGCTCAGGTCAGGATCTCAGAGTCCTGGGATCCAACCCTGCAAAAGGCTTCATGCTCAGTGCAGAGTCTGCTTAGGATTCTGTCTCTCCCTTTCCCACTGTACCCCTTGCCCCAGCTCGCATGCTCTCTCCCTCTCTCAAATAAGTAAATAAGTTGGAAAAAAAAAAAAAGAAACTTAGTATTGGAGGCAGTTTTTATACAACACTAAATAATCAAAATACAAACTCTCATCTCTTTCCCTTTAATGTCAATGATAGCAAACTTAATGCAGGTTGGAGTAAATTAGAATAAAAAAATCTTTCTATTAGCAATTTTTAAATAAATAACAAGTGAGTGACTGAAATAATTTGAGTATTCACTGCTAAATGCTACAAATATATTTTCCCTTTCTCTTAAAATAGGATTTTTGTTCTTATTAAACCAAATTACTTTCATTCATTGATACTTTTCAATGTGATGACCTTCTAAATTAACTCTATACTAAAATTTAATGATATTTATGAACTATATACATATTAGTGATTAAAATGAAATTCTTGATTATTTCAAAAATCAATAAATCATTTGTCATGACAAAAATAACCTTGAAGTCTTACATTATACATTTTAGTTTCCTTTATAGCTATTGTTACTTGAACTTGATGGTATTCTCTTATAAATTACACACTTGTATTTATTTACCATAAATTTAATCTCAATTTCATAAGTTCTTCATTTTTACATATAGTATGCCATCTAGTGACAAAAAATTAAATACAGCCACCATACTCTTAAGTAATCTTGGGGGAAAAAATGATATGTGCTTGATACTGATGTACTACAGAAAATAAATCACATCTTTACTTTTTCCTTAAAATTATTGTCAAATTTGGAAAACCATTTAAAATAGCATCACCTTTAAGATATTCTATGTCATATTGTATATATATGCCACTTGAAATTAGATTTTAACAGACACGGGGTATAATTTCAAGTGGAATGATCTGATGCTTAGTATACTCTATCAAATAATATTTTTTACTGTAATTAGGATCTAAATCCTATCACTTAAATATCTGATATTCTGCTTATTTTACAAAATAAAGTTCATTAGCTTATCTAGCAATTAACAAAAATAACTAATACCTTTTTTCTTTACAAACTGCTCTCAAAACAGTAAATTTCTTTTCAGATGAGTATATTCTTCATAATAATACAATGCATTTTATATTTTCCAAATTAAACATTAATTCCATATATCTCATGTACTGTCTGTCTAGGTCATCTTACAGATGCAAGTACTGAGACTCAGAAAGATTATGTGCTTTGTCTCTGATAATAAGTGGCAAAAACAGTACTTCAAAAGAGGAATTCTTACGCAAAAATCAAAATTAAAATATAATATGCTAATAAAATTTCAAATATAAAATACAATGTTTGACATAGAGTTTGTGGTTAAGATTTTTTTTCTTCATAATTCTAAGCCTCTCATTCATTTTTACAAGCAAATTCTTGACCGTCTTTCAGAGAAGAGAAACAATAAATGGATATTCCATAGGTATTTCCCCAAACTTACTCCTTGTCAAGAAACTTACGAGATTAAGCAATCTAGAGCAGAATTTGTAAAACTTCTTTGTTTTTAGCTACTCCGGGAGCCTAATCAAACCTGCGGAAACCTTCTCCCCCCACCCCCAAAAGAAATTACTCTTGTAAAGCCCATAAAAGCCATCTTTAGAGATACTGTGTTAGGTAGGGAAACTTAACCTTGAGAATTACTCCCATTACCTGCTACTAGCAACCTCTTTGACCTTTAGTTTTTCCTTTTTTAGCCTTTTTGACAAGTTTTCCTTTAAATGTGATCATGTTCCCTACAAAAATGTGTACCAGGTGATAATTGTGTTCTATTTATGTACTACAGGAAACACCTTAAAATACGTGTGTGTATGTATATACATATCAATACCGAGCTCATTTTTTGTATTTTTCAATATCTTAAATAATTCACTAATTATATGCATGATTAGAATTTTTTATGCGGGATGGCAAACAATAGAAAATTAGCTTTTGGGGTACCTGGGTGGCTCTGTCAGTTAAGCATCTGCCTTCAGCTCAGGTCCTGATCCCAGGATCCTGGGATCAAGCCCTGCACTGGACTCCCTGGTCAACGGGGAGCCTGCTTTTCCCTCTCCTGCTCCACCTGCTTGTGCTCTCTCTGTCAAATAAATAAATAAAATCTTAAAAAAAAGAAGAAGAAAATTAGCTTTTAATATAAAACTATGAAAAAATAAAATATTTTCTATTTTTTCTATTTTTTGCATTTATAAGAGCTAGGCCTTACAGAGCTGATCATAGAGATTAATCTAAGAGAATCCCCAACCAGGACATACCACCTGTCCTGGTCTCAGGGGTTTGTATGCAGAAAGCCAGAGATATAAAATCAAGAATCTAGGCAGATGTCTTGATCTGAGTTGAACACATTTCAGACCTGAGAATAAAGGCTTTCACAATCTTTGGATACTCCATATCTGAGATTTGTGAAGGAGACACTCTGTATAATGTTATTTTCCAACATCAGTGGAGAAAAAGGGGAAGATCAGCATTGTTATTTGGCAAGATCAATTAGCTGGCACTCCTGAATATCCTTCATTTAGCACAGTGGGACCCAGAAATCTGCACATGCTTTTTACAGTCAACAGCAGTAACCAAACTGACAGCCGAGAAGACTTCTACAAATGTGCTACAGCTCAAAGGTAAAAGTCACTGTGAAATAGAAGCTGAAGGACAACTCAGGCAAGAATCCAAATGTGGACTGTGGCAGACATTCAAAAATAAGGGCCAAAGGATGATGAAGCAGCAGAAAAAAATTACTAGTACGGAAGAGCTACCAACCCAAATTAATGTAAAAGAGAGATAAGACCCAAGATAATACAGCCACAAACATCGGACACATACTACCTGAATGCCCAGGAACGGGACTGAACCAAATCCATCTCAGAGCACACCAGTCCAAAAGAATTTAGAGGACATCTTATTGATCTAAAGATTATGTATTTTTTTCACTGTCACATTCCTTTTATATCACAACAGTCTCAACTATTCCACTCCATGAACACAGGACCAGGTTAAAGGAACATACTTTGAAAGCATTAAAATTTACCTGTGTCTTCCAAGCAGAGATTGTATATGAAACATTAAAATAAACCTAGTGGATTTTTGATTTGCTCTTCCAACGTTCCCAAAGAACTCCCATGCCATGCCTGCTACTGAAAACCACTTAAGGGTAGACAATTCATAGGGAATAACAGATCAACTAGAAACAAATGAAGACACTAAATTCTCTGTTAATATCTGCTGCGTACTTTATGTCTATGTCCCCCTAAATTCATATGTTGAAAACCTATCCCCAGTAAGAGGGCATTTGGAGATAAGGACTTTGGGGAAGAGAATTAGATATGGGATTGATGCCCTTATAAAAGAGGTACCAGAGACTCCTGCACCACCTTCCACCATGTGAGGCTACCTCAAAAAAACAGCTATCCAAGGATCTCACCAAATATGAAACTGCCAACTCCTTCATCCTGGACTTTCGAGTGACCAAAACTGAGAGACAAATGCTGTTGTTTATAAGCCACTGATTACATGGTATTTTGGTATAACAGCCTGAGTAGACTAAGGCAATATCTAAGTACAGACTAGGTTTTTGGCCTGCATTAGGTATCTAATAACTATATTATAAGGTTATTTTGAAGAAAAGCAGAATAACATATACGGAGCTGTCTTTCTCTGCTACCACACATACGATAGGATATTAGAAATTTAATCAACATTGAGTTTATTCTTATACTCTTCTTCTGTTCTTCTGACAATGTCTGATTTCCAATTAGCTTAATTGGTAAGAGTATGCAAATATGTATATGTGGCTACCCAAACAATTATTGTAAGGAAATTATTCTTATTACTATGAAATTAAGACATAATCGAGTAATTGAATAATAATTATCTTAATGTAACTGACATAACTGAATAATTCAGTCTTATGATATACAGAAATTATTATAAAACAATTACATTTGCTCTTTTGGATAATCTCCGTCCTAACAGGTGTAAGGTGATACCTCACTATGGTTCTAATTTGCATTTCCCTGATGATTAGCAATGTTGAGCACTTTTAGATACCCATTGTCCATTTGTATGTCTTCTTTGGATAAATGTCTATTCAAGTTCTTTACTCACTTTTATTAAGATTATTTGTGTTTTTTTTGCTATTGAGTTGTGGGAGCTCATTATATATTTCAGATATTAACTCCTTAACAGAGACATGGTTTGCAAATATTTTCTCCCATTCTGTAGGCCACTCTTCAGTGATCATTAACTTTGTTGTACAGAAGCTTTTTAGTCTGATGTAGTCCCATGTCTATTTTTGCATTTTTGTCAATGTTTTTGGTATCATATCCAAGAACTCGTTATTAACCCAATGTCAAGAGGCTTTCCCCCCTATGCTTTCTTCCAGTTTTACAGTTTCAAGGTTTAAGTATTTAATCTATCTTGAGTTGACTTCTGTGTATGGTGGAGGATAAGAATTAAATTTCATTCTTTTGCATGTAGAACTCTAGTTTTCCCAAGACCACGTGTTGAAAAGATTATCCCTCCCCCCACTGTATATTCTTAGCACCTTTATGGGCTCTCTATTCTATTCCATTGGTCCATATGCCTGTCTTTGTGCTGATACCATACTCTTAATAAGTGTTGGCAAGGATGTAGAGAAATTATAACCCCTGTGAACTATTGGGGGGAATAGAAAATGATATTATAGCAGCTATGGAAAACAGTACGGTGGTTCATCACAAAATTAAGAATAGAACTACCATGTGATTCATAAATTCCACCTCTGGGTATATACCCAAAACAACTGAAATCAGATGTCAAATGTCAAAGAGACATTTGCACACTCATGTTCATTGCAGCATTATTCATAATAGCCAAGATAGGAGGACAATCTAAATGTCCATCAATGGATGAATGAATTTAAAAAATGCATGTGGCATATACAGAAAATGAAATATTATTCAGCCTTAAGAAAAGAAAATTCTGCCATATGTGACAAAGTAGATGAACCTGTAGGACATTATGCTAAGTGAAATACATCAGTCACAGAAGGACAAATACTGCAAGATTCCACTTACATGAGGCATCCACAAGTCAAACTCATACAAGCAGAAAATAGGATGGCATTTGTCAGAGACAGAGAGAGGGGGTAAATTGGAACTATTGTTCAACAAGTATAAATTTTTAGTTACACAAAATAAGGATGTTCCAGAGATCTGTTCTACAACTTAGTACCTAAAGTTAACAATACTGTATTATACACATAAGCATTTATTAAGTGAGCAAATCTCATGTTAATTTTCTTGCAACAAGAAAAAAACTTACACAATAGAGTACTCACATGTCTAAATTAATCTCCACAGCTCCAAAAATTTTCTTCCAATAAGATACGCAAGAAGCAGTCTTTAAGTTTTAAGGGTACTCTTCACAAGTTCTAAATTTATGAATTAATAACTCATGCATAGATTTCCCAATATATCATTTTTGAGATATGCTGCTTATCACAAGGTTTTCTATATGAAAACTACCGTTTAAGTGCTTTATATACATTAAATAAAAAACTATTATGATGTTGATACTATTATAATGCCAGTGAGAAATGAGGTGACTGATACACAGAGAGGTTAAGAAGTTTGCCCAAGGTTACAAAGCAAATACATGGAATATCCATAGTGTGTCTTCAATCTCCGTATTATTTAAAACAACACTATATTGCCTCTGCCATTTTATCTTGGAATATAACTTTTATTGTTACGTCCTCGACAGTCAGTAACCCTCTCTTCATAACTACTCAAATTATTAGTGTATTCTGGTTATGTTTTTCCAAAAATTTAGAGCAACACACAGCTCAGGCCAAACAGAAGCTGCAAAATTTCATTTTCTGACAATCATTATTCATTCAGGTATGGCCACATGACAAAATTGAGAAAATGAGAAAATATTTTGTGGGAACTTCCGAAAAAAGCTTCCTCATGTTCTGAATTTCTAAAAGCAAAATTACATTGCTTCCTTTAGTAAAATTGTCAGATTTAGCAAATTAAAAATACAGAATGACCATTTAAATTTCAATTTTTGATAAATAATGAATAATTTTTCAAAGAACATACTTAGACTAAAAAAAATTCTGTTTATCAAAAATTCAAATTTAACTGGATACCCTATACTTCATCTGGCAATCTTACCCTTTCCTTAATTATAGAATAATGAAGACCTGGGAGCTCCTGGCAGACATTTTGTAATTCTAATAGGTAGTCAGTCTTCAGATGAAATGGCAGATAGTAATACAAAGAGATGGAAAGAAACAAAATAATGATGACATACTTCAGCTGTTGAAACCAAACAACCCCCAAGTCTCCCTAATCTCATATTTTTCACTAACCTAACAAATACATCCCATTAATGTTTCAGCTAGGATAAATTATTATGACTGTAACCAAATATACCTAGTCTGATACACATTAAAGAACTGCCATGGCATATTACCGATCTCATCAAGTTGTTGTTCTTCTGAACATAGTTCAGCCATTTAAAGTTTACATACTCCATAGACAGAAAGAAAAATGGCTTGGGTTCTACCAGACATATTATGTCATACAATGTAATTACTTTGTTTTATTTGACTCCTAATACCTGAAAGTTCAAGTCAGAATGCCAAAGGGATAATAAAAACTCTATTTTATATCATGCAAAGAATATCACAAATCAGTACCAAAGCCAGCAATACTCAAACATAATATCTTGATGTTAGAATCGTGTTCCATCACTGCACATGAATGATGTGGAATGTTGGTTGCTGTCATTGTTCCTTCTCCACAAACACCTCTTGGGTGTATCTGTTTATGCTTGGTCCATTATTCAACAGCTATCTTCATTATCAGCTCATTATCTCACTGATGGAGTGATGTTTCTATGGTGATACTGAAATGGGCCTGCATAAAGACACTGACCTACTTAGGTTTTGGTTAGAATCACAAAACTAGACATAATCCTCCATACAAAGGTGATAACCCCCTTAAAAGTATAAAATGTGTTCCAGTGAAAGAATTTGGAGGGAATAGAGATGAACATTTAGCACTAAGTAACTTGAGTAAGGAAGCTCAGTTGAATATTTATTTTATTCAAATAACGAGCTTTGTTTTAACATATTTTGAAAGCAGTCAGCATAGAAAAAGACTAGCAAGTAAGTGTAGCAGATTATTTTTCTTTAAATGCAATCCTTGTTTTCTCTTGTATTTGCATGCCTTCCCTCTATCAGTCCACTTAATTTACTATCTTTTCCCTACAGGAATTTCTATTAGTTGGCTTTTATCATGAACACTGCTCTAAAACTATATTTAAACACTGACAACCTCCTTTATTTTTTATCCAAAAATCTTCTCAAGGTCCTCATTTTTCTTGAACCTCAAAGTCAAATTTTGCTTTGAAACTTGTTATCTCTCAACATTGACTTGTTCTTAGGTCATTTCAACAGTGGGTATGTTTTCTTCATCAGCTTCTCCTTCGTGATAGTGAACATATATTCACAGGATGCTTGTATATCGGGTTACTCTCTCAATTGTGAAAAATAACATATTTCTATAGACTTTATTTACATAGAAACTGAACAGAATTCTAATGCATTTGTGGTAGATCTTTTTTCTTCTATGAGAATATACATGATCACTATTAAGGTACATTGCATAATTACAAAACCTGAGACTAAATACTTAAACACACTTGACCTAGACAAGAACAGAGCTATTGCAAATGAAAAAAAAAAAAAAAAAGTAAAATCCTTTCAGCTTTGAACAGCTATACGTATGAGCGACATACATGGGTAAATAAATAACAGAATGTATCTACATACTAGATTTTTTCAAATACTCCTTCAAAACAAGTTCACTTATATCAGATATGTACCTGAAAGTATGTGTGTGTATGTATTCACACCCACACTCTCCACCTCTCCACATACACGTTATTTATATACCATATGCACAAACATATGCATATATGAATTCAAAAATATAAATATATAAATATTTATTAATCTATCATCAATTTCATGTATTTTATGAGAAATATGTATTTAATGAGAAAAATGTTGGAAGCAACTACTAGTGGAAATTGGCTGAAAAATTATGAAAATTCCAGGAAGGATAGCTACTAAAATGATGAAAATGATGACCTTTAAGGTTTGCTTAAAAACAAAAAAGAAAAAACAAACCAGGGTAGTTTAAAAATACCTACATATCAGAAGGACAAATTGTTTTGTGAGATATCCTGCAGGGACATCTGTTTTGTTTTGTTTTGTTTTGTTTTGTTGTTTTGTTTCAGAAGAAAAATGCTAAGTAGACTCTAATACATAAAGACAATCCTGTGTCATGAGGAGAATTGATATTTGCTAGGAATATATCCCTTGCCAACTCTTCATTTGAACATTCTGAATATTCCAGAAACAGAGAGACTTTTATGATGATGAATGACAACTAAAAGGAAATCAGACCAATATGTATACATCATATAGGTAAAACAAGGACAGACAAACCATAAATGTATGTTAAGAGAGTGAACACTACTTCAAAGACATTGCCACAAAGGAAGCATGAGTGTGTATCATTATGGATGGATGAAAGAAAGAAAGAAAGAAAGAAAGAAAGAAAGAAAGATCTATGAAAACAGTAACAGAATAATTCAAGTAAAAACACTGAAGAATAAAATAATGCCATCACAGAAATGAAAACAAAATCAGAAGCAGAGTAAAAGAATAATCAATGCTGAAAATACAGCAAGTGCCTGAAGAACAGAGACAAGAAAAGGATACAAAATTAAGTTGAAATAAAGTATTTAACATTAGACAGAAAATTATAAACTGACAAAGGTACATCAGTATGTTCATTATTGTTATATTTGAAGGAGAGAACTGTACTAATTAAACCAAAAATGTAATCATATATAAAAAATCTAGAAAACTTGATTAAAAAAGTTGAAAATGCACAATGTCTTCCAAAAGAGAGGAGCAATTTTTTATGAAAATTAAATAGTCAAACATTTCATTTCAGCAATTCTTTTCTTCAGAACTATACCCTGGAAATAAAATATCAGTATATAAGGATAAATTACAAGCATACTTTTTGAAGTATTTTTCACAGTGACCATAAGCCAGAATCAAAGTGACTACCAATGAGTAAAGAACAGCAATAATTTCTGTATTTCATATACTTAAAAATAATAAATTTGTCCTACTTCAGAGATTGTTTAGTGATACCTGCCAGGTATTGCCGAAGGAGAAAAGATTAATATAAAATAGGATGTAACATGTCATTTTCATAGAATTAACTAGTAACTGAGAAATGAATATTCTTTATATATGCAGGGGTTTTTCCTCTTTTCTTTTCCTTATATTTTGTATTTTTTCTACAATAAACATCTACTTTTGATAAAAATAAAAAGTTGTTTTAATTGTAAGCTCTGTAGCCATGTTCTCCTTATTCCCAGTTAATATTGTTAAATCATATTTTCCGGTTTTTTTTTTTTTCCTTATCAGTCTTGCTAAGAGTTTATTGCTTTTATTAATCTTTTTAAAGAATAAGATTTAGGCTTTGTTGAGTTAAAAAAAAGTTGTTCTGGAGAACATAATAACTTCCAATTCATTGTGCATGTAGGCTTATTCACAGACACACACAGATTACCCAATTTTCTACGTATCTTAGTTATACTCACTTTACCAAGAGATTTTTTTCTTACAAGTTCTCTTTACAAAGTAAAAATTCTAACATTAAACAGTTTCAACAAACTAACAAAGTGAAATAAAATTCTAAAAAAATTAATTATAATACCCTGTTCTAACATTAAACATTAAACAGTTTCAACAAACTAACACAATGAAATAAAATTAATTCAAAAAATAATTCTTATACTGTCAAAATACAAGTAAAATACCAAAAGAGAAAAGATAAAAATTTGAAAAAAAAAGCATTTAATATGTTATACTGCATTAATATCCCTCTCTCTCTCACATACACATTCTGTCTGTTTTTCTGATACTAGAAGACCGCTAGATACAAGCTGTGTCTTTGCAGAAATTCAGAGCTAATGGGATTCTGAGGTAAACCTGCTGGGACAAACAAGGCCCTTTCTTAAAGTGGAAATTGTGTTTGACTTCAGTTCACCTTTTCATTATTTTCTCTCTCTAGTTACTTTTTAACAAATCTAATGAACTAACCTACAAACAAGGAGCATTTGTAAAGCATGGGTGATTAACATGGGTCATGGGTTAATCTCAGGAAATAAACATAATTTACATGTTTGCTTCTCAGGAAAGGAAGACAGGGTCTTGAATCTGAAAGTGTAACTTTATATTTTTCCTTCATTCTTCCTTGGTAGCTGTGGTGGTGCAGCTACATTTTGCTAAAGAAAAACAGTGCCTCCTTTGACCTAAACATTGTTTTTATTCATGCAGTTGACAGACCAATTTTGGTAAGAAAAAATTATGGACAGAATCAAGTATTTCCTTTTCACTGGAATTTGACTGGAGTCTAAAAATAACATAAACTACTCTCATAACCGTAGGCACAACTAGCTCTCTATTGTAACCAGTGTCTCATACATTATTAATATAGAGCTACTGAAAAACTAAAAACCGAGTCAATCACTAATATCATTTTTTCCAGTATGAGATACAATTGATGTACAGGATTATATAAATTTAAGGTATAAAGCATAGTGGTTTGAGCTATATGTATTTTGAAATTATCATCACAATAAGTTTATTTATCATCCAAGTTCATTTATATACAATAAAAAGAAAAAGCAAAAGGAGAAGGAAGTTTGTTTTCTCTTTGTGATGAGAACTCTTAGGATTTATTATCTTAACAACTTTCCTATCTATCACATAGCAGTGTTAGCTATAGTCATCATACTGTACCTTATACCCCTAGCATTTATTTTAGCCTTAATTGGAAGTTACAACCTATTGACTACCTTTCTCCATTAATATGCTTATATAACAGATATGGTTATTATTAAAAGTGACTTGTTCAAGATCATAAAATACACAAGTACCTGCAGAGCAACATAAACCCATGATTTCCAAATTTCAAGTTATTTTTATATTTTCCACTTATAAAGCTGCCACATTCTTGATCTCTTCCATGTGCTTTCAAGTGGATGATTTTATTACTATAACTGCTTACATAACAATCTTTTAGGACTAAAAACTTTGGAACTTAGAATTTTATTAAATAAGAGACTTCAAGTGAGTCAAATTATGAAGTCAATTTTTTTCTCTCCATGTAGAATTGTCTAATAATATTAAATAATTTATTTTACAAAATGTTGTCTACTAGTGTGAAATTTAGATCATAGTAAAATCACTTTTAATTCAGTCATCAGAACAGTAAAAATGTTATTTTGAAATATCTTCCATATATATTGAACTACATTTTAAGAGTCATTCTAAACATTTTATAACATTGTGTTCTGCCATTCTAAACTTCATCTGATTATTCCTGAATTTATTAGTCAACTTCCAAAAATTCTAATTTATTAGTAATAATTTTGGCAACAAATAATACATATTTTGCCCACTTTGACTCCAGCATTTATGATATATTGTGCTGGAATGTGATACAGAAATTTATGATAATAGATATGAATGGATAAAAATTCAGTAAGCAAATAATTTATTAAATATATTTTTTAATTTATTGGATTAAGTTTTGGTAGTTACTATTATTTCTATATTTCATATTATATTTTCTAGTAGCGATAGTACTATCCACCTCAATATATATCATTATGACTTAATTCCTGGATAGATATATGTCAAACTCTGAGATTTTTGGCACTTTTTATTTACAATTTTCATTTGTATATAATCCTCTATATTCCTTAAAGAAAATGTTAACACTACAAATAAAATGTGTTCTGAATTTTCAGTTTTTGTATCAGGCATTGTGCATATGCAGTTTCACATAATGTTTCAAAATAAAAATATTTTCAGTTAGGAAAAATGCTACTTATGCATCATTTTATGCAGGTTTTAAAATACTATTTTAGTTTACTATTAGTATTTTGCTGAAAAATATTTGATAGTCTCTCCTTACAGATTGTTGTAAAACCCTTTGTATTTAGTTGCTTTCCCATTTCCTATTTCACCAAAACCCTAACAGATAAAAACAGATTCTATACATGTACATATTTTTTATATATTTCAGAAAAAACATATAAATCATTAAAATCTGCATTTTATAAGATATAAATAGAAATGTAATAATACAAGGGAAAAACCCTTATTTCAACCATTCATTAGAATGTCTACACTTTTCAAATAGAATGAAACCAAATCAGAGTATTAACTTTTATAATTTTGCATCTTCAAAGAGCATTTAATATATTCCTATGTCCGAGTGAAATTTATCAAATGAAAGTTTTGGTTTTCTACTTCTAAATGTTTACAATCTAAGATAGCAACAAGTATAAGAAATGAGAAGCTTCCAGTCTTTTCAATATTAATTCTCATTTTACTATTATTTCAATTATATTCAATTTCAACATTAATTGGATGCTGTGCCCATTCTGTACATTGACTAGCCCACTGTCCTTTTCCAATTCCTTTCTCCTTTTCTGTCCCTGCTACACTGAATTTCCCGGTTCTCCTACGGATAGGATGACCATAGGTAGTTCGAACCAATGCTCAGCAAACAAAAATCTGCTGGTGTTGATTCTGTCTTTCTCCTTCTCACATTCTAAAATGGAGATGTAAGACCTGGAAATATGACGCAATCTAGTGGACATAATGTGATCTGAATGAGGAAAAAATCCAAACACACCAATGAAGAAGAGCAGAACTCTAAAAGCATTTGGTTATCTGAATTTGAGTTGTGAAATCTCAAGCTCATTTTTAAGTCATCATATTAGAGTTTTCTGATATTTGTAATAGAACACACTTCCAGATGCTGAATTGGTTATTATATGGTCTATGCATAAAATACGATGTATATGTGTGTGTCTGTATGTACATGCTTATACACACCGACACTTTAGAGTTTACTTAAAAAAACTTGCTTTCTATTATTTGGGGAAAAAATGAAGTTTATATGCATGAACCAAAAGATACCAGATACAAACATAGCCTTTATTATAAATGCCAGATAAATCACCATTCCATTCTCTTATCACCATTTCATTTATCAGAATTTGCACATAAACCTGTTATCAGCTGGAAGTGTGTACATGAAGATAAGCTAATGCAAATTTTGTTTTAATAATAAGTATTTTAATGTTGCTAGCATATTTATATGTCCTTATGCCCCAAACAATGTGCTAAATGCTTTGCATGCATTATTCTAAATAATCTGTCCAATAAATAGGCAGTAAATATATTCTTTTCATTTTCAAGATGATTATTCAGCCTCAAACAACTGAAACAACTTGACCAAATAAATGGCAGTTGTATTAATATAGGCAATTTTCATTGATTCCCACTTTATTTAATTCAATTTCATCATGATGCACCCTTTTCCTAAGATGAGGTGCTTCCATCATCAAGTTTATAAGGACTGGGAAATATGGTATGTCTTTCATTCAAATTGCTCCCTATTCATTTACATTTACATTCCACCTCGTTGTCTAGGAGTTGGGGAAAGAAATCTCTTTAGTAACTATAAATTCTCAGTAATTCTGGTATAGATCACAAATGAAAACTAAAATAATTTAGTTCAGAGGGCTAGGAAGGAAAAGGAGGTAGAAAAGCCAATATAGATTAGAAATTTCCAGATCTAAAATCTACTCCTGCCTTTTCACTACACAGTAGTGTGGCTGTGGCAAATGATTTAATTATTTTGAAGCTGAGTTTTAGCACATTTAAAAATGAACAGAATTATGCAGTTAATATAGAAATCTAACATTTAAATTTCATATGTAGTTATTTGACAAATACCAGAATGTGTGCATACACATAATTTTGCCCTTCCAAATAACTCCCTTTATTCCAAATACATTGTAATTAAAATTGTGAACTGCAGACCACCTAGAACAAATCAGTCAAGGTTTTACTCTCAGAAATTCAAATCTGTGGAGTAACATGGAAATAGAAAAAAAACAAAACAAAACAAAAACCGGCACTAAGTAAGCAGAAGTCTAAAGAGCTAGTCTATTAATTACTATACCCAGGCTTCAGAGCTTTCTTAATTTCTTTTCCTCCTAGAAACCTGATTATTCAAGATTCTTAGTTTTCTTAGGGTTCTCTTTTTTGAAAAAAAAATGTTTAATAAATTTTTATTAGCTTGCTTATAAGTAAAGGTGTGCACATAATATCAGTACACATAGTAATAAGAAATCCTGGGAGCTGAGTACCAATGCTGAGTTCTCACTACTTAGCTTTTTATTCACCAAACTCAGCAGCCTCAGGAATAAACTTTCCCCACCCTGGTTATTGTCCAACATCCAGACAGATGGCCTTCTTAATACAGGTACCTTCTCTTCCAGTGTCATAACTGACCTGGAATTCTATTTAAATGGTACCCTTAGTGCCCTCCTGGACATATGGTCGGGATGTTTTAATGTATAAATGCCTAGCGCCATTTTTAACATATAATAAATAAACCAGCTTAGCTAGAGTGAAAAAAATGAACTAAGTAACAAAAGAAAATTAAAAGAAAAACACTATTGATTAGAGGGCTTCTCTCATACAAAACAAATTAAAAGGATTTCTGAATATGAGAAAAATTTCTGTATCTACAGTGGAAGAGAAGTGGGAAAACCATCGACTGTACTGATAAGATCTGTAAGAATTAAATAAATATTAAGCTAATACATAAAAAGATGATGAAAAGATGCCCAAAACAGCATGAAAACTGTAGAAATGTAAAAGCAATTCATACACGGACAATGCATTTTATTTCCTCTAAAGTGTCTTAAAAGTTCTTCAGGAGAATTAAAAAAACTGTATTAATAAACAGAGCCTAAAGACAAACAGAACGCTATAAATTGAAATAGAAACAATCTTGGAAAAATTGCATAAAGGAATAATTAAATACATTAGGCTACTGATGTGTCAACCATTTCTTAGAACACTATGTGATCATCCCAGAAGCAGGGCTAGGGGTCGGCAAGAAAGAAATGGGGGCGCCTGGGTGGCTCAGTCCTTAAGCCTCTGCCTTCAGGTCATGACCCCAGAATCCTGGGATCCAGCCCCACATCAGGCTCCCTACTCAGCAGGAAGTCAGCTTCTCTCTCTCCCACTGCCCCTGCTTGTGTTCCCTCTCTAGCTGTCTCTCTTGTCAAAAAAATAAAATCTTAAAAAAGAGAGAAAGAAAGAAATTTCTGCTTATGCATGGATATTTGTTCACCAGCCTTTCTGTTTTTAAACCCTCCTCCTTGGAAAACAAGATGGATTCACAGTTATATGGTGAACATGTTTTCATCGAAAATGTACAGAAAGAGAGAAATACTGTAACTAAATACTACTACTACTAATAATACTAGATATTGATATTTAAGTAATTTTGCATCCACCAGGTAAGACTCGAGACAAGATCTTAGCATGGGCAATAAGATGATAAGGGAGTGGAACTGAAAGGCTCAGATCTATTTCTGGTAGATAGCAACCCATGAGGGAAGGGACCATATAAGAAGTTTGTCCCTCATGGAAGGCAGAACTGATTAAGATGAGTATCTTGTTTTTTGGGAAGGCATGTTAAGATTCAAATGGCATTAAATGGCATAAAAACACAATGGGAACCAAGGCTAGAGAAGTCATATCCAAGATTAATCCCTGTAACAATCTCATTCATTGCCAGCCAATTTCCTCCCAAGCAGGGGTAAGTCTGTGGAGCATAACCTGCCTGGAGATCAGAGGATTTAGAACAGAATAAATGGATGACTGGTGAAATTTCTTTCCTTTTCTTGTTTTTAACACCTATTTTGAAGTTTTTTGTCCCCCCCACCATTTTTTAATGTCTGATATGATGAATACTAAATTTGTTTTAATCACGCAGTTGGTATAGCCAATGTACTTAACATCTGATCAAGAAGACATTCTTCAATAAATAGAAAACTGTGTCTATGTGGATCTATTTGGATCAGCATACATCCCTTTTCAGGTACTACTGCTCACTAAATAATCAATATGTGCCTTGCAGCAAACCTAATGCTTTTTCCTTTCTTTTATTAGCCCCATTTTCTTAAGCTACAATATATCCAAAAAGGAAAAGGATTCTGGAAAATAGTCGTCCATTCACTCCACATGAAAGCCTGAACAATTTCACTCTGAACTTTATATTCATGTTTAAAATCAAACCCTATAAGCTCCCCATTAGCTGCATAGAATTACAATCATTTTCGGTTTTTTAATCGATATTTTGGGCAGGGTCTTTGAAGAGGTGGATGTATGTGGAGTTTTCTGCATTTTTCCCCTTCTGTATAGAAGAAATCAAACTCTAAGATTAATTATTCGGCATCTGGGTGGCTCAGTCGGTTAAGCACTGCCTTTGGCTCAGGTCATGATTTCAGGAACCTGGGATAGAGCCCCATATTGTCTCCCTACTCAGTGGGGAGACTGCTTTTCTCTCTCCCTCTGCCCTCCCCCCAACTCATATGTTCTTTCTCTCAAACAAATAACTAAAACCTTAAAAAAAATAATTATCATAGACCTTTGATTAACTACAGTACATTGTCTATCAGACACCACTCTAAGCAATTTTCCATGAGGAGCTATTAAGAGTTCTAACTCTTATTTTTTTATACCCTTGGAGAAATATGCTTAATAGGTTGTACAATCAAACTGATTTTCATCCAAAATATTAGTTTCAATAATAAGAGGTATGTAATACATATTAAAGAAACTAACACATGCTCATCTCTGCAGCATTTTTGAAAATGATAAAATATTAGACCTTAGGTGTTTTGTTTGTTGACTCAGAAAAATATGTAGTAATTGGATTTCTAAAAGTACAAATCTAGGATGTGAGGGAAGGTAAAAACATCACAAAGTTCAGATTTTAGTATATATGTAATTTAATCTTAATTATGATCAGTGCTCTCCAATTTTAATATGCTTTTTTTTTACATAACATTAAGCAGCAGAAAGATTAAAATAGTGACTTTTGGGTTATAGTGGTTACTCCTTTTAAAAATCACAATTAAACACTTTGCTTAATTTGTTACAATAACTTATGAGGTCTTCTTAATTGTACATGCGAACTAAAGAAAGGATTTGCCGATGATACACAGCTGGGAGTCACGAGGCTTCAGCAAAGAGAATGAAGACAGAGAAAGGCTGATAACACCTTTAAACTATATTACTATAACAACTGTTCTAAGCACATTATATATGTAATCTAACCTAATTCTCACTGTATATATGTACTTTAAAATTTCACTTTTTAAAAAAATTTTTTTGAAAGATTTTGTTTATTTATTTTAGAGAGCGAGAGCAAGAGTGGGGAGGGGGGAGTAGAGGGAGAGGGAGAAGCAGACTCCCCGCTAAGCAGGGAGCCCAAGGTGGGAATCAATCCCAGGACCCTGGAATCATGACATGAGCTGAAGGCAGATGCGGAACCAACTGTGCCACCCAGGTGCCCTAAAATTTTACTCTTGAGAATACTAAAGTCCATGAAGACAATTAATGCTTATATGTGGCTAAGCTAGGATTAGGTCCAGGTCTATTTAAATTCATCTTGCTTCTGCCATCCTACACTAACTCGAAATGTCCTGAAAACATATATGTGCACATGTAACTTCTCAGCCCCGTACAAAACCACGACTTCAGAAGTGACTGCTAGGGAGCAAGAATGGGAAATTCAAAAAACACATATTTTGGACCAAAATACTATCTCTCTGTTTCTGTTCCATTATCATGGGGCTTAACAATAAGCATAAGGAGGGGCGCCTGAGTGGCGAAGTCATTAAGTGTCTGCCTTCGGCTCAGGGCGTGATCCCGGGGTTCTGGGATCAAGTCCCACATCAGGCTCCTCCTCTGGGAGCCTGCTTCTTCCTCTCCCACTCCCCCTGCTTGTGTTCCCTCTCTCGCTGGCTGGCTGTCTCTCTGTCACATAAATAAATAAAATCTTAAAAAAAAAAAACAAACAATAAGCGTAAGGATTAAAAATGATCCAAGACAGCAATTGTTAATTTGGGGTCACTGCTACCTCCAGCAACTATGAAATAATTAGATTAGAAGTGGGACCAGATTGTATTAAAATAAAAATCTCCATGCACATCAAATGTAGTGCATTAATTGAAAAATACTGGTCTAATCTATCCTACATACTTATCTTACTGTTTTGCCTAATAGTAAGTGAATAAATTTATTATTAATCAGTAGATTTATAATGAGCCAGGAAAAGTGCTAAATGCTTTCATCTACATGACTTTTTAAATTCTCATACAAATCTGGTGAGGTTGGTACTATAATTATTTTCATTTAACCAAGGAGTTTATGTAATTTCCCCAAGATCACAAAGATCATAGGAACCCATGCTGTGTTCTTAAAATATCAGAAGGCAAAGTGTAGATATAAAAAACAAAAAATAAATCATATTATGAGGTCAGCATTTTTACGGAAACATCTTTGGCTTTGTATGGGCAAACAACCCTCCTGATTGTTTCAGAGAGCTGCTGAATTAAATAGAATGCAATATCAATCTAAAATTAAACTTTTGAACATTTCTAGCTGTTAAAACATTTAATTTTCTTTCAAATATTTCCAGTTAATTTTATTATCTAGAATGAGTGAAAAAAAATGTATTAATGTTTGGGAATTGATTATGTACCCAAAGCGTTTTATTTTTATTTTTGGGAAAGGCTTGTAGCTTTTTGTTCTGTTTTGTTTTGTGTTAGACTTTCTTTTATTTTCTGATTTTTAAGTTTTTATTTAAACTCCAGTTAGTTGACACAGTGTAATATTAATTAATTAATTAACTCAAGTGTACAATATAGTGATTCAACATTTACATACATCACCTGGTGCTCATCACAAGTGCACTCCCTAGGGACACTTGGGCTAAGTTGGTTAAGTGCCTGCCTTTTGCCCAGGTCATGATCCCAGAGTCCTGGGATTGATACCTGCATTGGGCTCCTTGCTTAGAGGGGAGACTCCTTCTCCCTCTGCCTGCCATTCCCCTGCTTGTGCACTCATGCTCTCTCTCTCTCTTTCTGACAAATAAATAAAATCTTTAACAAGTGTACTCCTTAGTCCCCATCACCTATTTAACTCATCCAATGCCCACCTTCCCTCTGGCAACCAGGTTTGTTCTCTATACTTAAGAGTATGTTTTTTGGGGGCGCCTGGGTGGCACAGCAGTTAAGCATCTGCCTTCGGTTCAGGGCGTGATCCCGGCGTTGTGGGATCGAGCCCCACATCAGGCTCCTCTGCTATGAGCCTGCTTCTTCCTCTCCCACTCCCCCTGCTTGTGTTCCCTCTCTCGCTGGCTGTCTCTATCTCTGTCAAATAAATAAATAAAATCTTAAAAAAAAAAGAGTATGTTTTTTGGTTTACCTCCCTCTCTCGCTCTTTATTTTTTTTTTCTCTCTCTCTCTCTCTTCGCTCATTTGTTTTGGTTCTTAAATTCCATGTATGAGTGAAATCAAATGGTATGGTCCTTCTCTGACTGGTCTGCCTTAGCATAATACACTCTAGCTCTTCCATGTTGTTGCAAATGACAAGATTTCATTCTTTTTCATGGCTGAGTAAAATACCATTTCATTCCATTCCATCTCATCTTCTTTATCCATTCATTAGTCAGTGGGCACTTGGGCTGTTTTCATAATTTGGTTATTGCAGATAATGCTGCTATAAACATTGGAGTGCATGTATCCCTTTAAATTAGTATTTTGTATGCTTTGGGTAAATACTTAAGGCAATTGCTGGATCCCAGGATGGTTCTATTTTTAACTTTTTGAGGAACCTCTATACTATTTTCCAGAGTGGCTGCACCAGTTTGCAGTCCCACCAGCAGTTAAAGAGTGTTCCCCTTCGCTGCATCCTCACCATTGCTTGCTGTTTCCTGTGTTGTTGACTTCAGCCATTCTGATGGGTGTGAAGTGATATTTCACTGTAGTTTCGATTTGTATTTCTTTGATTATCAGTGATGATGAGCATCTTTTCATGTGCGTGTTAGCCACCTGTATGTCTTCTTTGGAAAAATGTTTATTCATGTCTTCTGCCTATTTTTTAACTGGATTATTTGGTTTTGGGGTGTTGAGTTTGATAAGTTCTTTATATATGTTGGATACTAACCCTTTACCAGATATGTCATTGCAAATATCTTCTCACATTCCAAAGGGGGCCTCTCAGTTTTGTTGATTGTTTCCTTTGCTATGCAGAAGCTTTGTACTTTGATGAAGTCCCAATAGTTTATTTTTGCTTTGTTTCACTTGCCTTATGAGATATATTTAGAAAGACGTCCTTACAACCAATGTCACAAAGGTTACTGACTGTGTTCTCCTCTAGGATTTTCATGCTTTCTGTCTCACATTTATGTCTTTAATCCTTCTTGAATTTATTTTTGTTTGGTGTAAAAAAGTGGTCTTGTTTCATTCTTTTGTTGCATGTTGCTGTCCAGTTTTCCCCAACACCATTTCCTGAAGACTGACTTTTTCCCATTGGGAATTCTTTCCTGCTTTGTCGAACATTAACTGACCATAGAGTTGTGGGTTCATTTCTGGGTATTCTATTCTGTTCTATTGATCTATGTGCCTATTTTTGACCCAGTACCAACTCTACAGAAATACAAACAATTATAAGAAAATATCATGAAAACTATATGCCAACAAATTGGACTACTAGGATGAAATGGGTAAATTCCTAGAATATATAAACTACCAAAACTGAAACAGGAAGAAATAGAAAACTTGAACAGTCTGATAACCAGCAAAGAAATTAAATAAGTAATCAAAAAACTCCCCCAAAAAACAAGAGTCCAGGGCCAGGTGGCCTCACACAAACATTTAAATAAGAATTAACATCTATTATTCTCAAACTATTCCAAAAAATAGAAAAGGATGGAAAACTTCCAGATTTGTTCTATGAGGTTAGCATACCAAACCCAGATAAAGACTCCACTAAAAAAGAAATCTACAGGCCAATATCCCTGAGGAACATAGATGCAAACATTCTCAATAAAATACTAGCAAACCAAATCCAAGAGTACATTAAAAGAATCATTCACCATGATCAAGTGGAATTTCTTCCTGTGCTGCAAGGGGTTCAATATTCGCAGATCAATTAATGTGATACACCACATTAATAAAAGAAAGGATAAGAAACATATGATGCCTTCCACAGATGCAGAAAAAGCATTTGAGGGGTGCCTGGGTGGCTTAGTCGTTAAGTGTCGGCCTTCGGCTCAGGGCCTGATCCCAGAGTCCTGGGATCAAGCCCCACATCGGACTCCCTACTCCACTGGGAGACTGCTTCTTCCTCTCCCACTCCCCCTGCTTGTGTTCCCTCTCTTGCTGGATGTGTCTCTCTCTCTCTGTCAAATAAATAAATGAAACCTTAAAAAAAAAATTTGACAAAGTAATCCATACATTCATGATAAAAACCTTCAAAAAAGTATTGTTAGAGAAACATACTTCAACTTTATAAAGGCCATATTTGAAAAACCCACAGCTAATATCATCCTCAATGGGGAAAAACTGAGAGCTTTTCTTCTATGGTCAGGAACAAGACAGGGGTGTTCACTCTCACCATTGTTATTTAACATAGTACTGAAAGTTATAGCCTCAGCAATCAGACAGTGAAAAGAAAAAAAAAAAAAAGCCACCCAAATTGGCAAGGAAGAAGTCACTTTCACTTTCACTGTTCACAGATGACATGATACTCTATATAGAAAACCTGAGAGACTGTACCCAAAATCTGCTAGAAGTGATACACGAATTCATTAAAGTCGTAGGATACAAAATCAACATACCAGAAATCTGTTGCACGTCTATACACCAATAAATAACAGAAAGAGAAATTAAAGAATCAACCCCAGGGGCACCTGGGTAATTTCAGCTCAGATCATGATCTCAGGGTTCTGAGATCGAGCCCCCATCAGGCTCCTCGCTCATCATGGAATCTGTTTGGGATTCTCTCTCTCTTTGCCCATTTGTGTATCACTTCTAGCAGTTTTTTGGTGGAGTCTCTCAGGTTTTCTATATAGAGTATCTTGTCATCTGTGACTAGTGAAAGTGAAAGTGACTTCTTCCTTGCCAATTTGGATGTCTTTTTTTTTCTTTTCTTTGCCCATCCCCCTGCTCACATGCACACATGCTCCCTCTCTCACTCTAAAATAAATAAATAAATAAATCTTAAAAAAAAAAATCAATCCCATTTACAATTGTATCAAAAACAGTAAGATACCTAGGAGTAAACCTAACCAAAGAGGTAAAAGAACTGTACTCTGAAAACTATAAAACACTGATGAAAGAAACTGAAGATGACACAAAGAAATGGAAAAAACATTCCATGCTAATGGATTGGAAGAATAAATATTGTTAAAATGTCTATACTATCCAAAACAATCTACACATTTAATGCAATCCTTATCAAACTACCACCAGCATTTTTCACAGAGTTAAATTGTTTTAATATAGCAAAGTCTTCCCAGTTAATTCTTACTAAGCTCTGTGGAACACCTTTGTATTCTCTAGGAAGCTATTCTTGTGACAGTTTCAGCAATCCAATAAAATAATGAGGATTCTGAAAATTCATCAATGCTTCTCAATTTATCCCTTATCTTACATTTTCTTTAAAATTCTGCATTTTATTTACTTAAGAAAACGAATCTATGACACAACTTTAAATTAATTATCCAACCTGATTCTCTTTGATCAGAAAGAACACCCAAATAACCATCTTTCCTGTGTAAAAGGGAAAATCAACAGTTCATTCCCTTGTTAAATATTATTCTCATCAGGGCTTGCATGGAGCTTGGGGCAAAAATTGCTATCTTTAACTGCCAGTATCCATTATCCATGATACAGTCAGAGATGTGCCAGGAGAAATTAGATAAGGCTCTTTTCAGAGGGGAAAAAAGAAATGTGCCATGCCCAAGAATCTGGACTGCCTAGAGAGTCAAGTGCATCAACCCATCATATAATAAAGCAAGCATTCTGCTAGCCACCGTGTTAATATAAATAGTATGAGATTTGTCTTTTCCTGAAACAATTTAAAAATACTAATGTAAATTTCTTAATAATGCTTAAATTCTAAACATTGTTTAGTCAAATCTTAATTATTCATTTTAAAGATGGATAATTATAGTGCAGAGTTCGTCCTCATGTTTAATCCCATGTACAAATATCTCTGGGAAATCCTCGATCTTTCCAGGCTATGTTGGTGTCCTTCTGTATGTTTTTTTCTGCACTTGATTACAGCTGCTAACATATTATTTACTGCTTGGTTTTGTAATTACCTAGACACTTTTTGTGAGACTCTAGGCTGAACATACCTTCAGAACAAGAAGTCTATCCTTTCTTTATTCTAGGACTCACGTAAAGTGCCCGGCACATATAGATTCTACATATTGCTTCTTTTCACTATAAATGCATTAATATATCTACATATACAGGCAGTGCCTGGAACACATCAGTAATTTAATTAAATATTATTGACTGTTAAAGGCTGTAAGGCATGTGCAAGAATGTCGTCACTGCACTGTATTAACCACTACATCATCCACACTCCTCCCTCCTGGTCCAAGCATCACCATCTCTCACCCGTATTTTTGCGATGACCTCATAACTGACTTTCTGCTTCCAACAGTACCTGCAAAGAGTCTACTCTCCACCCAAAAGTCAGATTGATAATTTTTACGCTGTAAGTTCCCATATTCAAAATCTCCCACTATCTTTGAATTACTACTCTGTGAGTCTTTAAGACTTTACTAGACCTGACCTCAATCTTAATCACTGAACTCATCTCCTATCACTACCTTTACTCCCATTGCACTCTTCCTTCCACCTCAAGCTTCTCAGAACCTTGACTCTGTCTTTGGGCACTCTGATCCAGGAACTCTCTTCTCCAAGATAGCAATAAAAATGGTCAAATTCACTGAACACTTATGAAGGACCGGACACTATTCCAAATATTGTGCACGCACATTGACTCATTTCATCTTCACAACCTGAGAGTATACTTTTTTAAAAATTATTTTTTTATTTTTAAGATTTTACTTATTTATTTGACAGAGAGAGAATAAGCATGAGCAGGGGGGGAGGAGCAGAGGCAGAGGGAGAAGCAGACTTCCTGCTGCCCAGGGAGCTAGATGCTGGACTCAATCTCAGGATCCCAGGATCATAGCCTAAGCCGAAGGCAAACACTTAACTGACTGAGCCACCTAGGCTCCCTGGGAATATACTATTATAAACCCACTTTTCAAAGGGGGAAACTGAAATATAGAACAATTAAGTAACTTGTACAATTTCACATACTAATACCTGTATTTATCTGAGTAGGCAAAATGGTGTATCAAAATATCAGTGGCTGAAAGTAATAAAAAAGTTTATTTCTTGCTTAACTGTGGTTCTATTCCAGTAGATGAAAGATTTCTGCACATTCAAAACCTGTGATTCTTCCATTTTATGATTCCAGCTGCCGGTAAGTAATCAGAACTTCTTGGTTCCACTAGAAGATGGAGAAAGGGCATACGAATAATAGATTTTTCCAGAAATTTTCAAGAACTAGCCCTGGAGAAGATATACATCACTACTGCCTACATTCCAGTGGCCAAAACTTAGTCATATAATTTCTCTACCTTCCAGGGGTGCTGGGAAATAAAATCTAGCTATGCACCACATCATAGACCTCTCTAACTTTCCATTCTTTTTTCAGTTATTACCTCTTCAGAAATGACTGTTAGTAACGCTGTACTTAAGGTAACCAAATCTACCCCCACCACTTACTCTCTTCCTTGTTTTATTTTATTCATAGCCCTCATCACTGAACAAAATTAATTGTATGTTTATTTTTTATTTTATCTTGCTACATATATGTGAACGCACACACGCACCTATTTTGTGTGTGTCTGTGTGTGTGTGTGTGTCTGTGTGTGTGTATAAGAACTGGAACAAGGCAAAAAATGTAAAACCATTTGTTGAATTCATGAGTAAGAACTGGAACAAGGCAAAAAACGTAAAACCATTTGTTGAATTCATGAGTAAATGTTGAATTCATGAGTAAATTCAAGGGTCATAAAATGACCCAGTCATCCATATCTTTTGGGCCAAGACCAAAACCAGTTTCCCTAGAAAGATTTTCTTCTAGTTCCATCCCCTTTACTCCTCTGATGTTTCACCTGAAACTGAATGAAATTATTATACAGACCACACCTATTCTGGTAAAGTCAACATTCAGCCCTAACAAGAGCTAGTGAATAGTACTGAAAATAACACTTCAAGAAAAGTATTTTTAAAATATTCATATTCTTACTTCTTTACCTCTGTACTTCATGGGTTCAGTTAAAATGAAATACACTGACTATAAAGACAATCTGATTTAGTGGAGCTAAACAATCTGGGTACCCTAATATTAGAATTTAGGCAAATGTAACCTATATGTTTTGCAATTTCTTTATTTCACAGTTACTTTGTGGTGAGTTACCTGATCTCTAAGGCTATATCCTACTCTGCAGAACACTGAGGGTTTCTTTATAAAAGAGAACAAATGCTTCCTACAGAACTGGCTGAGATTATGGCATGTATAGGACATCCTGTTTTGATGCTCTGTTAGAGTGCTAGGCACAGAGGATAACATGTATAAATTAAATATTTGGAGAAAACGGAGAACTACAAACTATAAAATTAAAAGGTGCGATTTTCATTAACAATACATAGCCTTTCACACTATATTCATGTTGAAGACTTCCTAAATCTAGGTAGTTCTATATCCTATTGCATTGGCAATTAGATAGCTAAAAAGACACAATACTGGAGAAACTCAAATGTTAGATCATTCCTCTCTCCCCAGAGTGTCTGGTACAAACACTGCTAGTCTGGATGACAAAGAATTCGGGAGAATTTCTTATCTCCTGGGCTCCTTGATTATTGTCTCTTCTGTTTGCTTTTTCACTATTCCTTCTTCAGGGACTCCTACTTGATCTTACTGAGGTTTTTCACTCTATATTCCCATCTTTTAAGTTCTCTTTCCTGTTTTCTGTATCTTTATTTTTTGTGCTGTATTTTATGTAATTTGCAATAATCTTTTAATATATAAATTTTCTTTTGAGTTGCTCCCACTCTATAAACTCAGTAAAAATCACACCTACTATTTTATTTCCAGATTTCCTATTTGTTTAGAACATGTTTAGTACTCTTTTACTATACAATGGATCATATCCCATGCCTACTGAATGTTGTAAATTTGTTTATATAGAAATAAATTTCTGATTTTTCTATTAAGTGCTATTTTAAAGGTATAATTTGATGATATCTTTAAATAGCTGATTCTCTTTCATGGCTGTTTATAATTATATATCATTCTCAAAGAATATGTTTGTGTTTGTGTTTGTGCGTGCACACATATGCACGCAGCACATGCATAACCTCAATTGTTGACATTCCTATTTGGGAATTTTTACATTTTTCTTTACTGAATTTAGTTACTATTAATGTTTTATTTAATTTTTCAGTTTAGGATTGCTGGACAGGGGCGCCTGGGTGGCACAGCGGTTAAGCGTCTGCCTTCGGCTCAGGGCGTGATCCTGGAGTTATGGGATCGAGCCCCACATCAGGCTCCTCCGCTATGAGCCTGCTTCTTCCTCTCCCACTCCCCCTGCTTGCGTTCCCTCTCTCACTGGCTGTCTCTATCTCTGTCAAATAAATAAATAAAATCTTAAAAAAAAAAAAAAAGGATTGCTGGACAATATGGGTAGTGAAAATCAGGAGTGTGAGTCAATGTCTGCCTCATACTTTGGATTCTTTTAATGAGACTCCTCTTCCCCTTTTCCTATAACCATTTTCTTCACTGCAACCTAGACTGGTAGTTGGAGTTGATCTAGTGTCCATTTTACAGAAATGACTGTGTACCCTAAATTTATGCAGGGGATTCTTTTCTGAGTCATCTTCATGAATGAGCCTGAAGTCTCAGCTTCCATCATCAGAAAGGCTAAATCTGATCCCTTATTAGTAGTTCCTTCTTTCAAGCCCCCTCATTTCTGAATTCAGTTTATACTCACCTCAGAGTTTTGTGTTTTCTCTTTCTACTTGGCATCTAGTGATTTTTTTCCTACCTTCAAAACAAATTATGTATTCAGATGTTAATTCATTTTATTACTTTCTTATGTGTTTTATGGGTGAGAGAATTTTCACTGTCACTTCAGACTCTGCCCAAGTTTTCTAAAGAATAAAATCCATTCCCTTTAGGTTGAGCTCCTAGTTTCCACAGCTGACCCTTTGCCACTCTATTCCATTCTATCACACTGTATCCACCAGAATGAATTTTGTTCCAAACAGATGAGTATCCTCAATTTATCTTTGCTTGTGATGTCTTCTAAAAGAACACTTTTATCTCCCAGTGATATTTATTTTGGCTTCATTTTATTTGCAGCATCTTTCTGAATATTTCAGTTCACTATCTACAATTTTTAAATTTTCATTATCTATACTTTATATCAAAAAAGAATCATATCATATACTACATTAAAATTAACTATTATGAGCATTTAGTTGATATGATGATGCCAATACCAGAGAAAGATGTGGTGATGGAACATTATTTCTGGATTTGTTATTATTATTACATAAGGAAATCCTTGGCAAAAGCCTTTGCCATGTTTCCTTATGTTTACAAATTCTCTTAAGATGTCTTAAATTAAGAGACCCAGAAAAATATGAAGGAAAATCTAATAATTCTAATTTTCAAAATAAATATTAAAGAATATTTTAAGGCTGTGAGCACCCTCATTGGTTTCTATGGAGAAAAATGATTTACAGAGTCAGTAAACAAGTAACTATAAACCCATATAGTTCCCCTGTTCCTCCTTGCAGGAAGTCTCAACAACTTTTAACTTTCCTTCAAGACAATATATTTCAAAAATAATCACTGTGTGCTGATATTTCCATTTTCCTCCGTTGTTACCAACACTTGAAAGAAAGTGAGTACCATTAAGATTGTTTCCCAAAGTAATTTCAAGACTGTGTTGTCCATACAACCTTTATATCACTAGTTGTTAAAAAGCAGTGATACCACAAAAAAAAAGACAGGATTTGATTGTGTAAGCCAACACTGAATACAAGGGCTTACTAATATTCGTCTTTCACATAATCATGTTTGTAAAATAGAAATGTTTCCAAAATATGAAATCATTTTAAGAGTTTTCTGTTAACACTCAGTTTTTATGAATAATTTTTCTTCATTTCATAACCATTGGTCATACCCTCTACACTTACGCATTTGTGAGTTGCTATCTTGTGGACACAGATAATTCTAATATTAACATCTGCTAATTTCTTTTATTGTAAAATGCAGAGTGAACCAAGATGTGTTGCAGCTGTTTTGTCACTTGGCTCTGCAAAATCACCAAAAGATACATAAAGCTTCCACTCAGGGCTTAGAATAAGAGTTATGATATCCTGTACGCCAGCTTTAAGAAGGATAACATTCTCGAGTGTGAAACCTAACTGATTTTCTCCAGCACCTTTCACAACTAGAATTATGTTGTTATCATGTGAGGCACTCAAATTTTTCTTAATTCCCAGGTGGCATTTATTTCACTTTTCTGAAGAAGCAACAGATGAAAGAAACCTTAGTTAAAATATCAAAGGAAATAAAAATGGTAAAATATTTCTGATCAGCCATACATTAAATAACAACTTGACTTTCAAAACCAAACACTAATGCTGCACATCCTATCATCTCTTGTAGAAATAAACATAAAGAATATGCTACCTCTTTATTGTAAGTATTAAAATTATGTGTATTTTTTTATAAAGTTACATTTTATTCATTTTTATAATGTTTGTTACCCCCCAATAAATCAATAGCATATACCAAAACATTGGTCAATATCAAATATGGCTGCATTCATTTATTCTTAATGAAAGTAATTAAAAATTGAAAAAAAAATATGGACTCAAACACACAAAAGCACATATGTAAAAATAACAGTGTATCATACCACAGAAAATTTAGAAAACTAAAGGAATGCTGCAAGACTGAACTTTAGTATTTTGTGTTTAACGTGAATAAGAAAGTTTAGATGTATTGAGTTATGCTTATTGAACCTGACCTATGTTATTAACTGAGTCCTAGCTGAGGTACCAGACTGTGATCCCTTGCCTCTAATGCACTAACTCTGGATCACAATTTACTGAATCCTAAAATCTGGAAATTTAGAGATCTTCCTACATTTGTTTTATTTATCTTATTGCTACTATAGCAAATCTAAACCTCTGATATTTCCAGGACAATAGAAAGCTGGTGTAAGGGCATATAAGTAGTTAAATTCAAGCAACACTATGGGGGAAAATGCAAAAATCCAAACGCTATTAGACATTTGTCAGGTAATAATAACCATCATCATAATAATCCTACACAGCGCTGAAAGAAAAATTATTGCTTATCTGATCAAAGTCAAATGTTATATCAAATCTAGAAGTTGAACTGTAATTGCTGGATGTAGACAAGATGTCTACAACAATCTGTGGGTATTATAACCATAACTTTCATGTTAATGAAAGTTTTAAAGAAATGTGACCAGAACTAAACAAGCACAGTACCACTTCATTATGCTAATGTTTCTCCCGCTTTGCCCCTTATTTAAAACATATTAGCAAAATAGTTATTGCAAAGGATAGAATGTCTAAGGTACAGATGCTCTAAATTACAATTCTGAATAAACTAGAAACATTCAAATGCATCATCATCCGTAATAAAATTTCCAGCTCTTCACATATCATTATATTGTTGCCCAATTCTAAATAATTATTGTGAAGTTTAAGATTTAATACTGAAAAATAAATTCTCTATTTTTCCTGCAAATTTATCAACTCCTAACTTCTAAAGACATATTTAACCCATTAGATCTGATTTATTTTCTAAGATATCACAATTTATGAGTGGAACATTTGCATTTTGTTTTAAATTTCCTAATTTAACCTAGAGAAAAAACTAAATTATATAAACAAATTCGTGTCTAAGTGACCTCTTTGTGGTAGCGAGACTCTAGTATCTCAATTAGGGAAAATTCCTAGTTTTCCATATAGTGCTAATAATCTATGTTACAAAACTGAATTTTTTGAAGCAGTGGACAATCATTGTGCTATGCTTTGTATTTTATACAGGCGGATATTTTCTTTCATAAGGACAAATTATATTTTACTCAAATTTTATTTTATATTTTTAAGATTTTATTTATTTACTTGACAGAGAGAGAGACAAAGAGAGAAAGAGAACAATCAGAGGGAGCAGCAGGCATAGGAGAGGGAGAAGCAGGCTCCCCGTGGAGCAGGGAGCCCAATGCACGGCTCCATCCCAGGACCCTAGGATCATGACCTTAGCCAAAGGCAGATGATTAACCAACTGAGCCGCTCAGGCACACTTCACTCAAATTTTAATTATTTTGTTACAAAATAATTTTCAATTTAATTATACTATCCAGAAAAATACTGTAAACATTTCTACCCCCTTTATCTCTACCTACTTTCTCTCAAAAAGTGCAACTTAGAAAAGCAACAGCTACCATCACAGTTAATGTTGAAATACTGGACTTTTTCTCTGTAAGACTGCAAACACAGGGAGTATCTGCACTTAGCTGTTTATAAACAATACTGAATTTGAGATACTAGCCACTCCTACAGAGTAAGAAAAAGAATAAGCTCAAAAAGCAAGTGATTAATTAATTGATTAACTGTTGTAATAAGTCATAAGGAATATGCAAGGTAATTAACAGAAAAAACCAATTTAGCAAGGTCACAGAATACAAGTTTAATATATAAAAATTGATAATACTTTTAAATTCAAGCAATGAATCATAAATAAATAGCACCCAAAATATAAGATATTTATAAATATTCCAAAAATAATGTTCATTTTAGAAATAAATAACAGGAATAAATAACTATAAATGATAAATTAGGCTTCTTTAAAATTATTCTGCTCACTAAAAGATACTGTAAATTTATATATAGTTTTTCCTTTTACATTTTATGATTTTTGTGCTCTCCCTAAGAAATCTTTGCATGACCTAAAATCATATAGATGCCTGACATCAGGCTGAGAAAATCTCTTTACATTCCTAGTTTGCTCAGAGTTTCACCATAAATGAAATGTTAAATATCGTTAAAAGCTCTTTCTGTCAGTAGAAAATTTCTGTTGTTAGTATGATGAATTACACTGATTGATTTTTTCATTGTTAATCAACTTTTCATTCCTCACATGAACTCTACCTTGGCTTGATGTTTTATCTTTTAAAAAATATTGATGGATTTTTTTTTGGCCAGTATTTTAATTACAGTTATATGCCTTTGTTCATGATTAATCTTAGTCTGTAATTTTACTTCTCTTATGTCTTAGTAAGGTTTCAGTATTAGGATTATGCTGACATCGTATAATAAGGTGAGAATGTTTCTTCTGTATTCTAAAAGTAGTTTGGTGTGAACTAATTTAACTTCCTTTAATTTAAAACTTTCTTTAGAAACAAACTGAGAACTTAATTAAAGAGTAGCTAACCTTAATGGATATATGTTACCACTGTCTCACAGTGAATTTTTCACACACATTGCGTTATGAAAACTACTGAAGAAATACAGAAGAAAAAAACAAATTAGAAGACAGCAGGATTCATTAAAAAGTCCAAATTTATGTAATCATTTTAGGTAAGTGTATACCTAAGAAGCATAGAAGTTGGGTGCTATACATTAGGCTAGCAGTTTCTAATCTACCATGAGATAATGAAAGAAAGATATGTCCTTGACAAGAGATTGATTAGTCCTAAACAGGATGGAAAATTCATTCTTCCCTAAGAACCTTCTCTGGTAAGAAGCACTGCCAGTTGAGGTTGGCCTTTTCAGCCAGATAATTATACCACAACCCTGGTGGAATTGTTAATCAGAGTTAGATTCAGGTACTTGGCTTTGAATCACAAAAGATAATAATGCTCAAGTAGGTGTCCACAAAAGAAAATATTATATATACCAGGAAAGAGGAATATCACCATAAATAATAACACATTCATTGGTTCTGATATGGATACACACACATACACCTATTTTTTATAATTAATATAAGTGTTATGATGTCTAGTAGTAATATGAAATAAAATGTGAACATTCTCTATTTTGCCTTATATATTACTTTTTTTAATGTGCATGGAATTTGAATTATCTAGAAATGAGAGATGACAGATTTTAAATTTTGCATAAAATCACAGGTCATCTATTTTATCCTTTTGAAAGACAAAAATGGCTTGTCCACAGCCATTAATATATGACACAATAAACCACTCATTATCAGAAATGAATCCTGATCATTTTGCTCTAATTCCAGCATTTTCTACTTATTTTTCATTCCATTAAACACATTTGAAAGTGAGAACAAAATCTGAAAGACATTTTTAAAGTGATAAAAGCAGTTGTGATTCCCTAAAGTCAACAAACATATGTGCATATAAGCTATAGAGAAACATGTTGGGGTGGCAGTATTTCTTTAAACTTCCAAAACCTGCATAATGTTATTGTTAATAATACATAATATACATAAGGGTGATGACAAATGATAAAAGGAACAGAACACATACTTAAAAAAGAATTCATATTTCTTCTTGATGTGCTCTAACTTGTCTCTGATTTCAAAACAGTAAAATTAGCTGATGAGAAGTGTTTTAATTTTATTCAACACTGTAATATATAAAAAGTCAGGGTGGCTAGATCTCTCCCTATCATTTTATCAGTTTGATTTCCCTCAAGTCAGTGCTGTTTTATGTTCTTCCTGTTCAACATTTGCTCTTGAGGGCAGTTCTTTCAGTGTTATCTTTCAATTTTATCATAAAACAGCAGATGTTTTCTAAAAGTGGTATTCACATGATTGAATTTATTATAATAGTATAAAAAAAGGTGTGGCTACCACCTGAAGCCTTGTTCTCAGAAATGTGCACTCTGACACTGATGCAGTACTTTTAAAGAAAAAAAAAGCATTAAGTCAAAGATTACCATAGTCATTACAGGCATTATACAAAAGTTGTACTTCAAAATGTAAACCGTGCGGGTGCAACTGGATGCTAATGAGTAGTATCTACAAAGGTTAAATATAAATACATATAATTATAGCTTTTTTGTGACAAGAAATTATTACTTTCTTTCTTACCCACAAGACATATCTCTAAAATAACAAACTGAAATGGAAGTATATTTATTCTGCAATCATAACAAGAGTAGGAAATGTACAATTATGGTTAAGTGTTTGGAACATTTTGAATATGCATTGCTACTGCCTGTAGATAGGATTAATATTTCAACCAATGAAGTCTGTATAATAGTATATTTGAATTTTGAAATTTTAAGCTGATACTGAAAGAAAATATATATCTTTTGTTTTATGTCAATTTATAAAATGGACAATCAGTGCAAAATCTTAGAAAAAGTCATCTAGTATTAAGGTAAAATCTATAATGAGATATTTTGAAGCAAGACTGCCAGAGTAAAAGTATACTTATACTGTGGGATAAATTATGAATTAATTCTTTCCTGCACAGTACATATAATATGTAATTTTATATTATGTTAGGTACCCTGTGTTGATTGTGGAAATATAAGTCACCTTACTGAATTGACAATACATAGGTATTCTTTAATGAGTTATGGATTTTAGGATAGAATGGATATTATCAGCAATATAATAAAAATGAGAGATCCTTATGTAATGTTAAGTGAAAAAAATGATGAACCTAAAATTATCTCAAAATAAAAAGTTTAGTTAAAAATGAATGAAACTAACTAAGAACAAACAACTATTTGGATCAAGGTTTAATAATGTAAACAACAGTCCTTAGGTAATCGAATCATTTTATTCAATACAAATTTAGGAAGCATCTGTAAGAAATGCCTTTAAGCCCTTATGCTAGTTGCAAATATGACTTCACAATATTTACAGAATGCGCCTACTGAAAATATAATTTCTTTTGAAGTTACTGTAAGATAAAAAGTTATTTTTTTTAAATTATTTATTTGAGAGAGAGTGGGGGGAGAGGCAGAGGGAGAGAATCTTCAAGCAGACTCCTCCCCGAATGCAAAGCCCCATATGGGGCTCAATCCCACCACCCATGAGATCATGACCTGAGCTGAAAACCAAGAGTCAGACGTTTAACTGACTGAGCCACCCAGGCTCCCCAATAAAATAATATTCTATGTAATAATAATAATATCACTATCACAGTAACATGTAAAGATTTTTATAAGCAATATACATTTTGTATATATAAGGATGAATTTAATGTTTATCAAGTAATTCTACTGGATAATAGATCTTATTTTTTAGTAGAGCAAATGAAGAATGACTTGAGATCAATGTCAAAGGAGACATACAAAGTAATTATTCCAAAACCCAACTTCCACTAAGAATTCTATAAAGTAGTTATCATTTTAAATTATAAAACCAAGGCTAAAAGAGCAAAAACATTCTTACTTTTCCTAAAAGCATGAAACAGTTGGCAATAAGGATTGTAAATGTATCTTATTACCTCACATTGACGAGTACTCTGATATAATAGCAATAAAAATGTTAATTAGCAGCAATACTCGCACTGTCGTCAGTGAAACCGCTTACACAGCACTTAGCTTTACCGTCAGTTAGCAGGAAGGCTACAGAGATAGGTCTTGCACTCAGTCTGTTTTCTGACTCTGGGATGGAAAGTATTCAACATTCACTAATATGTGCATTCACATTTTTAACCAAAGAAATTACAAGGAATCCATCTCAATGTAAATGTATTCCACATAATACTCTTCTCTTCCATATTTACATTAAATAATACATTACAAACAAGGTATTAATTCAATATTAACTAGAGTTAATGTGTTTCCTAATGGTTCAAAAATGCAGAGAGCCAGAGATCTCCAAGTCAGAGTAGCTGCATGAGTGACATCGGCTTTAGTGGATCTTCACTTTCTCCCAGCCATTTCTGTTACTCTAGACATTCCTGAAAACAGTGGATATATTGGTAGAATTCTGCAACTCTATGTTCAGACAAATTGTTGGATTGATCATATGTTCAACCTTATATTCTCAGTGTTTTGGGATTTTTTATCTCTTGTCTATATAATTCAGGGACAACTTATTTTGAAAAAATCAAAACATAATTTAAAAAAACAGAAAAACTAGAGTTAAACATTATTTTCTTCAGAACCTGCAAAGCATTGATCCATTAACTTCTGGTTTCAAAGCCATACTAATTTCCTCTTTTAAGGGCTGCTATAGTGATTTGTGCTGAAGTGCCAACAGTTTTAACCAATATTCTTAGACACTATTTTTGCAAATGTCATCAAACTTAAAAAGGCAAATATTCTAACTATAGTTTTGTCCTCACAGACTCCCAGGAAGATTCTCATGAGTCAATATTTCTTGATTACTCTTCTAGGATATTAAATTAAAAAACAATAATCTGCTTTAGCCCCAGCCCCACACACAATCCCCCAACAGCATCCCACAGGCCACACTTGGAGAATTGTTGTCATAGAGAAAATAAGCATTGGCCAGATCATAAATACACGGTAAGTACAAGAATCTGCATTGTACTGAAAAAGTCCAAAAAGTGTATTTCATTTGGAACGGCAGCTAATTAAAAGTTGTCATCCTATTAAATTTATTACAATCATTTATATTCTTCAAGATCCACCCATGTTCAAATTATAGAATTTGGAAGGTAGCAGAAATCATGCAACTAAACCACTTCAAAATTTTGATAATGGTACTAATCTTTGATAGTCCTCAGGGTCATGGGACTGCTTTCATTTCTTTTTTTTTTTTTTTTAGTAGAAAAGGAGTCCAAAGATCTTGGTTTGCCAAATTTTGCACCATATTTCCAACTCTGTAGATCTGGAAGCCACTGTGGAAATCTGTTCGTATCTAGATTTTACTGGATCTACTAAAAGGTGCACATTGCCTAAAATTAGTGATCTACCCATAGGCTTCCATTCTGACTAATGGACCACAATCGAATTTTGGGTTGTCAGAATATGGATGTACCACAGTTTATTTGTCCATTCATCAATTGCAAAGCATTTTGTTAGCTTCTGGGGTTTGGTGGTTGAAATAAAGCTGCATAAACATTCACCTGCAGGTTTTGTGTGGAGTAAGTTTTTGCATCATTTGGGTGAATATTTAGGAGTATGGTTGTTGAATGATTTAACAACGTTTAGCTTTGTAAGAAATAGCTAAACAATGTTTTAGAATGACTGTATCATTTTGCATTTTTCGCCAGCAAGGAATAAGAGTTCTTGTGGCTCCATTTCCTCACTATTCGTTTGTGGTTTTTAAGCCATTCTAATAAGTACATAGTGGTATCTCACTTTTGTTTTGATTTGCATTTTCCCAGGAACAAATGAGGATGAGCATCTATACATATGATTATTAGATATATGTATATCTTCCTTTGTGAGATTTCTGTTGAGAACTTTTCACAATTTTAATCTGGTTATTTTTATCTTCAATTTTAAGAGTTCTTTTCATATTTTGAGTATAGTAATTTACCACATATGTAACTTGGAAATATTTTCAACCATTCTGTGTGTTGTCTTATTATTCTCTTAACAGTATATTTCAGAGATCAGAAGTTTTTAATTAAAAAAATTCCTACTTACTAATTTTCTACCTTTAAGGGCCATCCCTTTGATGTTTTATTTAAAAACTCATCAATGAACCCAAGGTCCTATATATTTCCTAATGTTTTCTTCTACAAGTATTATAGTTTTGCATTTTGTGTTTAGAGATATCCATTTTTACTTCATTTCTTTGTTAAATATATTTTTGCCTAGGTTTATCCTTTTTCATAACAACAACCAATCGCTACATCACCATTTACTGGGAAAAAAACCAAAACTGTCTTTTCTCCACTCACTTGCCTGTGTGTCTTTGTCAAGTATCCGTTGGATTTATTTGTGTGGGTCTATTTCTGCCCTCTATTCTATTATCCTGATCTATGTATCTATTCTTTCACAAAACCACACTGACTTGATTATTATGGTAGCTTTAGAGTTCAGTCTTGGCTTTGGGTAGATTTTGTCCTCTGACTTTATTCTTCTTTCATGTTCTAGGTCTTTTGTTTTTAAATGTACATTTCATAGAGAGTTTTTTGATATCTACAAAATAGTTATCAAAGATTTTGATAAGATTTGCATTTAATCTAAACGAGTGGAGAAAAACTCGCACCTTAATAACTGAGTGTTTCGATCCATGAACGTGCAATAATTCTCCATTTAATTAGCTCCGTGGATTTCCTTCTTCACTGTTTTATAGTTCTCTACATACAGACCATGTACATACTTTGTTACTTATACCTAGCACTTTTTTGATGTTATTACGGATGGTATTGAGTTTTAATTTGAAATTTCAATTACCCGTTGGATACTAGGATATATAAGAAAATAATTAACTTTTGGTATATACAAAGATATAACCTTGCATCCTGTGGCCTTGCTACACTTGCTTATTAGTTTCAGGGGGGTTTCTTTTTTTTTCTTTCTTTTTTCCCTAGATAATTTGAAGTTTTCTACATAGACAATCAGTTTAGATATGAATAAGGACATTTTTTTTTCTATAAAATAAAGGTATACTATATATACACACACACACTTTTTGGGGTCTTATTGAACTAGTTAAGATTTCCAGTACAATAAGTAGGGGTCACTACAGAGGATATTCTTGCCTCTTCCTGATATTTGGGGGAAAGGATCCAGATGTTCTCACAATTAAGGACGATGTTAGCTGTTAAGGATAGCTGTGTATTTTATTTGGTTAAGTGGGTTCTCTCTTCTTCCTATTTTTTACCTTTTATTGTGAATCGGTATCTAATTATGTTGAAATGATTTTTCTACAGCTAATAATATTATTAAAATATTAACTTTTACATGTTTTTTAGTCTGTTAATATCATGAAATACAGTGATTGATTTATAAATTTAATACCAGCCTTGCTTTCTTGGAATGAATCATATGTCATAATATATTTTTTTTATATATTGCTGAATTTGTTTTGCTTGTATTTGGAAAGGGTTTTTGCACCTTTGTTCATGAGAGACATTGGTTTGCAGTTTCCTTTTTCTGTAATATATTTATTTTGTTTGGTATTAGGATAATGCTGACCTCATAGAATGAAGTTAGGAAGTGTTAACTCTGCTCCTATTTTCTGAATAAGATTATGGAGAACTAGTATCTAATCATCCTTAAAAGTTTGGTAGACTTCACCAGAAAATGATCTGAGCCTACTGCTTTCATTTTGTGCAGGTTATTAATTATTGATTGGATTTCTTTAACAGATATATATATATACACATTCAGATTATGTCTCTCCTTATGTGACTTTTGGTAGCTTTTGACTTTCAAGGAATTAGGCCACTTCATCTACATTCTGAAATTTCTGAACATACAGCCATTTGTAATACCTCTTTAGTGTCCTTTTAATGTCCATGGAATCAGTAGTTATGACTCCTCTATCATTTGCCATATTGGTAATTTTTACCTTTTTTTTTCTTATTCTTGGTTACCATGGTTAGAAGTTTATCAACTCTTTTTGATCTTTTGAAAGAACTAGTTTTTGGTTTCATTGATTTGTTTTTCTCTATTGTTTTTCTATTTTCAAATTTAGATTTCTGCTCTAAGTGTTATTTTCGTTCTTCTACTTATTTTGTTTCAAGATTGTATTTATTTATTTGAGAGAGAGAAAACAATCACAGTGGGAGAGGGATCACAGAGGGAAAGGAAGAAGCAGGCTCCGCACTGAGCAAAGAGCCAGACGTGGGGCTCCACCCCAGGACCCTGAGATCATGGCCTTGCCCAAGGCAGACATTTAACCGACAGAGCCACCCAGGTGTCCCCTTGTACTTCCTTTAGACCTAATTTATTCGTCTTCCCTAGTACCCTAGTTACTGATTGAAGAGGTTTCTTCTTTTCTAATAGATGCAGTGAAATAAATGAACAATACAAGGGATAAAAACTACTTTTGGTTTATCCCAGTATTACAATAAACAAAAAAATAAGCTGATTCTGAAGAAATGGGTCTTTCTACCATTATTTGTACTACACTGAGCTGTCTGGATTGAAATAAAGTGATCATTTCTAAATTAAAAAAAATATATATATCAAATAAAATTTTAGAACATACCTCATATGATTTTTTTCCTTTAAATTCCATAAGGTATGTTTAATACTCATGAGGTGTTCTAACCTTGTGATTATTTTGTATGAACTTAAAAATAAACATATTCGGATGTTGGAGTATTCTATAAATGTCAGTTATAGTATGTTGATTTATAGGGCTGTTCATTCCTGCTTTTTAAGTACAAATTTTCTGCCTGTTTATTGTATCAATTACTGACAGAAGGGTGTTGGAAGTTTCCAATTACCATAGTGAATTGTATATTTCTCTATTAACTTCTATCAGTTTTTACTTCATTTATCTTAAGGCATCCTTTTTATTTTTACGTTTTATTCTATTTTTTTTAAAGATTTATTTACTTATTTTAGAAAGAGAGAGAGCATGCACGAGCTGGGGGGGGCAGAGGGAGAGGAAGAGAGAATATCTTTTTTTTTTTTTAAGTTTTTTTTTTTAATTTATTTATTCGACAGAGATAGAGACAGCCAGCGAGAGAGGGAACACAAGCAGGGGGGAGTGGGAGAGGAAGAAGCAGGCTCATAGCAGAGGAGCCTGA